>NC_135523.1:6982500-7282500 GCF_051989575.1 Stigmatopora nigra | reverse complement strand
TTTTTTACATAACATTGTGCTTGTTCTGTTCCTTATTAGGTTCTCATAAAATCCGTCTCTTTGCTGTAAACTTCCTGCAATGAATATGTCTACATCCATTTAATGGGACAAATAGGGATTATTCAAAGAGATGCAAATATCTTTTATTAGCCACATAAGGAAGATTAATGTGTATGTCTATCCTATCTAGTAGAAAAAAAAGCTTTTTAGGTGCATGATTAATCTTTCAGGAGTCTGTGAAAATTTCATGGACTGGAAGAGGTTTGAACTTTCTCCACATTACTCCTCTTGCTTGTGTCAAAATTTGACACCGAGGTCTTGCTGACACTAGTTTCTCTTCGAGTTAGTAAAAAATGTAGACTGCTTTTACTCTCTATCGTCATTTACCAAAATATTACAAATATATTTACAAAACAATCCCGCGGAAAGGAAAAGCACTGGAGTGGAAAATGGCAACCTAATACATTTAAGTTGAATGAGGAAAATGTGCAAATATTCGCTCCGAAGCAAAGAAGGGGTTAATAGTGGAAATCATTGAATTTTAAATGAGGTTAATGGTTTACACACAGTATACTGCAATTAGTATAAGTAAATGATCCTGACAAAAAAACTGATGTGACCAAACTCACTAGGAAAAATTAATGTAATCATCTTAAAAAACATTAAAGTTGGATCTGTTTAAATGACTAAAGAATGGACTTTTCAACATGAGTATAAATATTTCATTTTTCATTGTCTGAACCACTTTATCCTCACTAGGGTCGCGGTGGGTGCTGGAGCCTATCCCAGCTGACTTCAGGCCAGAGGCGGGCGACACCCTGTATCAGTTGCCAGCCATGTGGGGCAATTTAGGGTGTCCAATCAGCCTGCCATGCATGTCTTTGGAATGTGGGAGAACACCAGAGGACCTGGAGAAAACCCATGTAGGCCCAGACAGAACATGCAAACTCCAGACAGCTGGACCGATCTGGATTTGAACCCATGACCCCAGAGCCAGGCCGCCTGAATATGACTATGTTCATTAATATGTGCTGTACCTTATTAAAAAAATCTAACTCAAACCATTAATATGCCTGGGTCTTGGAATAAACTTGAGAATTTGGGTGTCCTAAACTAAAATGCTCCCCTGTTTAGACCCATAAAAAAGTCTGAGATCATTATTACAACTGAAACTCAACTCCCCCAGCCTCTTGTCACTTTGTCTCTCGGTAAGGCTCCCTATAAAAAAAAGCCTAATTAATTATAATGTGATTCGTTCCTCCTCATTATTATCCTGCAGTGTCTAAAGTCCAAACGAGTGCCTTCAACTGCATGTGCTTCTTCTTTGCTGACAATGTTTCCAATGGCAGAAAAGGGTTACATGTGATGGGTTTGAATCATTAGCGCTCAATTTCTCAAAGGCCATGTGTTCTGCCCTTCCTTCATTACATTGTACATTGCAGGGTACATCAAAAAGGTTTGCGTGTCAAGAGTATGCTTTCATTATCAAGGGTTAATGAGTCACAGATGAACGTCAGTGTTCCCACAGAATATCATGAATATTTAATTTTGAGTTACCTATTTATACTGGGTAGTGAGGAAGGAAAGTAGCTTCAAGTACTTTTTAGTCTTTTTTAACAGATGAAAACCCCAGTGGCCAGATGAAAGTGGTCAGGGGGGGCTCGCAGTCTGGGTTTCAAGGGTCCGATCCCAGGTTGGTCTGCAGTGTGTGGAGTTTGCATGTTCTCCCCGCGACTGATTGAGCACTCTAAATTGCCCCTGGGTATGAGTGTGAGTTTGTATGGGTTGTACATCTTCTAGAGCAGGGGTGGCCAACCCGCGGCTCGCGAGCCGCATGCGGCTCTTTGCCCGGTTTCATGCGGCTCTTACGTCCATATCAAAGTTTGTATTTGTGTTTTATTTGCGTGTGCGCTTCGCTTGAGTTCAATACGGTATTTTCGTCCAATGCGCATGTGCTCGGGATGAAAATACCTCAAAGTTTCCCAGTAGGAGCAAGGTCATTTAAGTAAACGTTTTTAACAGAGTGGGAGAGCTCCCGTGAACCAGAAGCGACAATGAACAGCGTCGCGCACACAAAAAGTATCCCAAAGATCGAGCGTCGGCTGAAAAAGCCACACCCCCTGCGAGGCAGACCAAAGCGAGAGTGCTCAGCCGGGAGCAGCCAATAGGAGAGTGAGGCGTACACCACGTGGTGGGCGCGCTACTTAAAAGCCATTCATAATAAATGACAGCTCACAAGGAGCGAATGTTGCGCAAAAATAGGCTCTGATTTTATGCCAGAAGTCCCACTAAGTAACATGCATAGCAAAAGAAAAACGCTATTGTAAATTATTATATTTTTGTTTGTGGACTTGGTTGAACTGAGAGTTTGTCTGTGTGAGACAGTGCACACAATGTTCATTGTTGATAATGACTGGCCTGTGCTGTTAGTGCTGTAGGAGTCAATTTATGTCATTACTATGCTGGTGTGTGACATTTACAATAAATCTGGCTGAGCAAAGGTATGTGTATGATGTGGCTCTTTGCGGTAACACAGTAAAAAATGTGGCTCTTTGCGGTACCACAGTAAAAAATGTGGCTCTTGGTCTCTGATTGGTTGGCCACCCCTGTTCTAGAGCCTCGCGATTGGCTGGCCACCGAATTAGGGGTCCCCTACAGTTAGCTGGGATAGGCTCTAGCACCCCCCGCGACGAAGTGGTTCGTTAAATGAAGGAATAAATGAATACACAAATACTGTAAGATGATTTAAGCAGAAATTTCACCCTAAGGCCAACCAATTACTTAGCAGTTTAAAATGTGCACCCTAAACAACAGACATATTCTAATTAAATAATGTATATTAAAACGAATATAATTGAAGCTAAATAGAGGGGCAGCAGGAAGGTTTTTGCAGAGCTACTTTTCACATTTCGAGTTGATTTAATTTTCCTCATATTTTAGTGTGGGTGTCAACTATATTTTTCTTGACAATTACAAGATCTGTATTGATTTTAGATGCTTGACTCCACATTGTTGTAATGTGTTATTTTTCTCTTGTGCATACCACACACAGTCAACAGTAACATTTTAGCAGTTTTTAAGATATTTGAAGATACATGATTAATAATGAAATGTTAATTTTTGACTAAAGTGACAGCAATAATGCTTTTATTCTACTGCAATGTTGTAGATCTTCCCGTAGAGTCACTTGCCAAGCTGTGTCAGCTTGACTTTTCCATCTTAACAAACAGACAACGTGGGGGGACAATGTCCTTCATTAAGATTAAGTGATGTTTCTTTAAAGAAGCAGCTAAAGAAAATGTTTTATGCGAGTTGGTCTGGAAAAGAAAATATTTGATCCTCAATTTCATGTATGGCAACAGTTTGAACATCTGTAACTCTTAATACTGTCAAGAGCATTTAGTAGAAAATAGACCAATGACTTTTCTGATGAAATAACAAACAAAAAATGCCTGTATTTGAGCTTCTTGTTTGTGAAATAGTACAGAACTTCAGAGGAATTGGGTCGA
Source organism: Stigmatopora nigra (assembly GCF_051989575.1). Classification (NCBI taxonomy): domain Eukaryota; kingdom Metazoa; phylum Chordata; class Actinopteri; order Syngnathiformes; family Syngnathidae; genus Stigmatopora; species Stigmatopora nigra. The sequence goes on along the minus strand of NC_135523.1, from coordinate 7,278,991 downwards.
GAAAACCAATGAGAGTCAGAATCACGATCCATTACATCCACACCAAAAATATTCACAGTCTGTTAAATCAGGGAATTTTCTCTGTCTTAATCATATGGCTTCTCTATATCTATTATCCAGAGCTTGCTTAAATTACTGCAAACATCGAACATTTTCATTTGGATTTCCCACAATGGAATGTTGATGAGGTACTTAGCATTTTATAGTAGGGTCAATCTAACTGGCATATTATGAGATGCGCTTCTTCCCACTATCAGTGCCTGTTACATAAAGGCTTTAATAAGATGCATTTGCAAATTGTTACAATAAGTTTATCTCCTCATGGCACTGCTCTATCCGGAAGAGGGACTCATTTATCTGAATTGTATTACACTTTTTCATTGTTTTTTTTATTTGATAAATATACTTAACTCACAGGAGCCCTTCCAAAACTAGGACGTGCTGATATAATTTGAAATTATTTTCTGTTTTCACATCCATTCAACTCCAGAACTTTGTTTCCCTACATCTGCCGTGAAGGGAATTCTTTCAAACATCAGCCACCATCAGCAATCTGCCTCTGTGACCTTAAGCAGATGACCTCTAGGCTTTGTTGGAACAGCTGTTATTCCCTTGAGAACCAAGACATTTAGTGACAAATGCGGAAAGAAGACATTTCCTGTTAGCATAGTGGACTAGTGGATAGCATGTTTGCCTCGCAGCTTTGACACTTGGGTTCAAATGCTGTTCCAGTACTTGTTTGGGTTTTTTGTTCAGGATCTCTGGCTTCAAACACATTCAAAAAATGTGTTTGAGTAATTGAAAACCTGTAATTAGTTTCTATATAAAAGCAATGAAGAAGTCTATATCACAAATAATGCCTATCTGGCTTCTAATCAGAAAGTGAAGATCTAATCTTGTACTTCCCAAACCTATAAACCAAGTAATCGCTTCATTCAGAGGTTTGCAATTTCATTGATCTCCTCTTTTGTTCCTCTGCAGATGGTCAACAGTGCAAAAAAAGTATATTCAGAGAGAACTGAAAAGTCAAGAGTGCTAAATGAATTCATCCAAGTGCATTTTTTCTCTCCAACTATCATGTTTTGAGGATATTTGTCTTTAATAAGAGTATCCTAGATTCCATAGCTTCAAAAACAAAACTCTAAAAGGACCCAGAAGGACTGTTGATTGAAATCACTGCTCGATGTGATATGAAGCATTCAATTTCCTATTCTAATTCTGATTCCTTCCGTATTTGGCATTTTGGAGAAGCACCATCAGCAACTAAAACAGAGTAAATATACAACTCTAACAGAAGGTTCCATCCATCAACCTAATTTCTTTACTGATTATCTTATTTTGGGTGGCAGGAGTCTAGCAGCTCTCTTCCAATGGAATGCGGGCATTGGAATGAATCATTCACAATTTCATTGTTTGGGAATTGAACCTATAATTGAGTCAAATGAATAACTACTCTATATCCAGTCTGTGACAGATTGTAGGAAGTTTTAGATATTAAAAAGAAATATCACAGTTCTCTAATACAACCATAGTATCTCAAAAATAACTATATAGATTAAAACATTAAGAGTATTTAAAAAGCTACCATGAAGGAAAATAACAGAGTAAAGATTTATAAAGTGCACACATCTAATATATATATTATATTTAATGTTACACTGTTTTAATCCATTCTTTGATGTTGCATTAGCAGATTTATATCAGAATTCATTCAAATTCAAAATAGGCTTGATTTTTTTTTTTTATCTAAAGACCTTTTATTCAAGTCCTTTTTTGGAGAAGCTTTCATACCTGAACTAGGCAGAATAGGAGGAGGTAAAATCTCTCATGTATTAATCCAACAATCATGCTTTTTTTACCTCACTACTTATCCTTTTTTTTAGGCTCATGGTTAAGATAAATCCTCACATACTCTACACCTGTAAAAACCAAAATGTTCTTTTTGAATAAGGCGTTATGCAAAGGTTATGCTGACATTACATGCAACCTCTGAGAAACTAACTCACATGAATACAATAATAATAATTCCTTATACATTTTGCAATCACCCATTTTACTCTTAGTTTATCTGGGTTCTTTTTACACTCTAGTTGCATTATTTTCCTTTCTGTTTCATTGAGTGAGAGTCAAAACAATCTTTAGCTTTCAATATTTACTGAGCACACACGTTTTAGCTATTCAGGAAGTCTAGTGAGCGTCTGTCTTTGCTTCCTTTCCTAATGAACTAATTACATTAAAAATGTTGCCTTCAGCATTAATTGACTTCTTAATTTCCTCTTCAGGATGCATTTTGCATACTTGCTAATCCTTGTGTTGAAACTAATAAAAGATGGAAACTTTTAAATAAAATAAATAGAGTCAAGATGGTTACTTTTGACACTTTGTTTTTGTATTTTTATCTTTCTCCACAGCTGGTGGTTTGGCTTCCACTTTAGTTTGCTAATATGTTTGACCGCCTGATAAAGGACTTCTACAATGAAGTGCAACAAAAGTATAAAAAAACAAAACAAAGTATCTCTGAATTAATTAGTTAGCTGACAACCTAGACAGATAAACAAGAAGCACCTGTTTGGCTCAGCTTCAGTTATATTTAGGAACAATTACAACATGAATTCATCTTCCATTTCCTCATTTCCTTTCCACATTTCTCTTGCTAAGCAAACAAAGGTCACATGATGGTCGATTATTCACCCGAGTGAAAACAAGCCCACTTACTGATGCTATATTTAAAAGTGGAGTTTAGCTTTTCTCTTAAAGTTTTTTTTAACGATGCCCATATACAGTGTCATAGTTAATGAACTACTACATTAACACACTAACAAAACAGGCCCCTTTCTCATCCTTCCTTCACCATTTTCACAGATTCATTTATGAATGCGGCTTCACATTTGAGTCTTAATATATTATTTAAGATTGACACTCTCTTTGGCCTCAGCATCAACATGTTATCCATCTCTGGTGAAGTACCACTGTTTTGCTGTCTGGCCTCCACCTGCTTCCTGTCGCACACCTCAAATGGGCACAAATGTGATTCCGGTTGAATGCTAATGTGCTGTCATTTGTATTTGTCACACCAATTATGGGTTTTATTGGCCTCGAAATGGCTGGTTTGAACGATATACTACTGCTGTAAAATTCTCTCTTCTGGCAAGGTCTGCTACAATCCAAATCTGAACTTGGCTGTTTGTTCAACTGTGAGTGAAGCAAATTGCAATAAGTCCCAAACTGGCATGATTCACTGAGTGAGCAAATCACTCACACACGCTTACTTGCTACTCAGGCCAGTTTTGTCTCATGAAGAAGATTTATTATCGCAATTTCTGTCCTTTGGCGCTAAAAATGTCAAAGATTTATTCATTGTATTCACATACCATCTAGATCGGGTGGTAATTTTAAACCAAGAAAATAATACACTGTGACAAATGGTATACGATAATAAAAATTGACAGCCCTTCGGTTTCATGATTCAATAGTTCTCATTCGGGCTGCCAGTCTAATGCAATGTGTGATTTAAACAAACACTGCTGTGTTATCCTTAGAAGTAATTAAAATATAGAAATTGGACTTGACTTTGTTCAGAGCATTATGTACAAAATTTATATTACCATATTCTTCACACTAAAAAGCTTAACCAAAATACTTTTTCTGAAAAGCCGCCAGTGTGTTTTATAATCCGCTCTGCATTATATACATATGTATCAATATTGCTCAATAACTGTATGAAATTCCCTTAAGTTCTATCTAATTGACTTAGAACACAACCCGTAACCACTCCAACTGTTACTACTACAACTACTATTACAGCTCATCTAGTGGATGTATATAACACAACAACCCTATTAGTACTACTATTAATGCCTGAGCACTATCTAGTAGTGGATCTATAACAACAATGTACAACTAGAACTACAGTTACATCTAGAGGAAGTATAACACACCCTATTACTACTACTACTACTACAGCTTCATCTAGTTCTACTGTATGTATTACACAGCCCCTACTAATATTTACAGCTCCATCTGGTGGACGTATAACACAAACCCCTACTACTATCACTACTACTACCATTACTATCACTACTACTACTACTTCTACCATTACTATCACTACTACTACTTCTACCATTACTATCACTACTACTACTTCTACTACTATTACTACTACTACTTCTACTTCTATTACTACTACTACTTCCACTACTTCTACTATTATTACTGCTACTTCTACTACTACCTCCACCACCACTTCTAACATAGTTTTCTAATCCAGTGTGTCTTTTATACAAAACAAATGTTAATATAAGCAATTTATTGAGGGTGCACATAATAGCACGAATAATACGCTACTCTGGCAGTTTTAGGAAGGCGATTTTTCCTTAAATATTCTGTGGTACTCTTGCTGGTTTTATTATCAACACATGCATGTGGAATATTTGGGTATAGTGTCATGGGAATAAACATTATTTTTATTAAAATGTTATATTGTTGCACTAAATGCTAGAGGATTTTTGTGAGTAGCAATTAAAGGTAAAAGAAAATTTGCTGGCACTAGGTGGCAAACATCAAGGTTTATCTGTTTTGAACAGGTTGGAGGCCTGAGGGGTTGCTTCAGCACTGCCAAAGTTAATTAATTTCTTGAGACAAAGATTTTACTCCGGTATCCTCTGATAATGTCCAACAGACCTGATAGTATAATGGTTTGTATACAAACAGTGGGTTCCCTGAAGTGTCTGCCACAAATCTAGTGTGGGAAAAAAAACACTTAAATCTTGAGTGTGTTGTCATTACCAAAAATCTCTCTGTAAGCGAGCTCTCAGTAAATGAAGTCTGCAACAGAGAAGACGTTTTTCAAGATGATCCAATGCATTACTTCATTTTATGAACTGCTTAATCCTCACTAGGGTCACGGGGGGTGCTGGAGCCTATCCCCGCTGACTTCGGGTCAGAGGTGGGGGACACCCTGAATCGGTGGCCAACCAATCGCATATGTTCCAATACAGAGAGGGCAAATTTCAATATACTGAGAAATATTGTTTTTATGTTAACAAATGAATGAAAACTAGGAAATAATTTTTCAGTTTAAAAATTGTGTAGTTGAAACCGTATTAGTAATTATAGCTATCAACCTATAGCAAATAGCCTATTCGAAAACAGATGGTCTAATTAAAAGACAATGTGTTGAATGAAAAAAATACAATTAAAAAGGCAAGGATAAGGCATAGGTGAACGACGACATAAAATAACAAAGACTGCGTCGAGCTTAAATACATGCTCAACATAATAAGATAATTGGCACACAAGAAACTGAGAAAAAAAGCTGATGAATCAGATTTGTGACGACTCACGAAAAATAGAAGAAACTAATGAGCTAATTAGATGGACAAAAACAATGAAACACAGAGGGAAAAAAACTAAACTCATTTGCAGATTATAACAACATGGACTGGGCCAATGTATACTAAATTGAGTAATTATAGTTAAAAGGGGTTTACTATAATAGAAGGGTAAAATGATTTTTTTCTAACACCAAAGGACCAATGTCCCCTCTAATTTTTCATATATCTGGGTATACAGACAAACTACCTGAGCACACTGAGGACCAATGTGAACAATACCAGAAGTACTTGCTATGGCTACACACCAGTATCACACATGCCATCACTAGCTGTATTTTTACAACCCATAAATGATCTAGCCATAACATTTAATTATAAATATCCATACATAAAACATCTTAATAAAGGGCACTATAATTTGCACAAATCTGACCTACCGTATATTTCCCGTATATCCTTGAGGTAGTTTGTATACATTTTTCCATTGGGAAAGTTGCACGGTGGATTGTGTGGTTAGCACACCGGCCTCACAGCTCTGGGGTCTTAGGTTCAAATCCAGGTCGGTCCGAAACATTGAAAGGAACTGTTTGAAAATTGGAAATAAATACACAGTTAATACATAGAAAGTATTTGTGCAAAAATATTTCTTAAAATATTACATAGTCACAATTCTTTTTGCAGACTTTTTAGTAACACGTTTTAATCTGTGTAAGGATGGACCTTAAGATTTAAATAATTTATTAATTTAGTTTTTATAACTGCAATGATTTATGGATATTGTTGATGAGCAATAACATTTTAATGACAATTAATAATATATCGCAGCCGTCTGAATTCTGTTGTGCTGCATTCGTCCGACTTCGGTGCGGACAGGCATGGACTCGATTTCATTCATGCAGTGGCGGTCGGCGCCTGGGGCTTGCAGAGGGGGTGGCTGCTCGAACCCCGCCCTGCTCTCCCGCCTCATAGTTCTGGGGTCGAGGGTTTGACCCATGTGGGTCCTCACGTTGCGGTTTTAGAATATTCTCCCGGGGATGGCGTGGGTTTTCTCCGGGTACTCTGATTTCCTCCTACATTCCAAAAACATGCAGGGTAGAGTGGTGGTGCGCTGGAGCATATCCCAGCTGACTCTGGGTCAAAGGCGGGGGACAACACTCTAAAAGCAATAGCTGTCACGCAAACACAATGACCTAGAGACGTGAGGGATAAAAGGATGAAACAATTCAAGGTTAAAGGTTAAGGAAACATGCCCATGTAAATCAGGGATATGAGTTTTATATCCATGTATTTTTTTAAATTTATTTACCAGAAGCTTTACATTTTTTCTTTTTATGTTTTGCAGTCAATGCTTGGATGGCGGGAGGATTGACAGGTAATCAATATATTTAATCCAAATTTTCAGTAGCCTTTCAATTGAGCAATGCATTGAATTTCTTAATGTTGTCATTTCTACTTTATAGTTAATGAGAGTTTCAGCGTTGAACCCACTTCAGCTCGACCAAAACCCTGCAATGAGTCACGCTTGGAGTGGGAAGTGGAGATCTGTGGTGAAGACTTCAAGCGTGACATGGCTCACATCGACTCTCAGCACTGGTGTAACCTCACTCACTTTATCGGGTATTACTTCACAGTAAATATGTTTACATCCACCTAAAAAAAAAAAAACTATCACTAAAGTTGCGGTTCATTTCTCCACTAATCCCCAAGGTGTCAAAATACTTTTTGTTGAGGGCCTGCTCATTGTTGTTTTCCGTCACTTGGCTGATATTATTACACAAGCAACAAATTGAACGAATCCTGATTTTAAATTATTTAAAACTATTTTGATTTTGAATTCATTTACTGTCATTCACTGTAATAGGCATAAAATCCATAAGAACTGGGAAGACATTTAAGGATGAGTCATTTGTTTGCTGCCCTTCCCTGAAGTCAAAATGGATTGGACATCTATTTCCGTCCATGAGTTAATTTTAATGAATAACATTGAAACAATCATTACAATGTTTTTGCCAAAGTTACACTGCGGTCAGTGTTTTGACAAAGTCTTTCAAAGTCATAAATTTGACTCGAGGAAACTTGAAACTGATGCACATGATTTGTTTTTATGGGCCAATCAAAATAATGGGGTGGGTCACCTTTGACCTCTGGGCCTTGAGTTTGATAGTTGTGGGGCAACCTTTGAACTCCACATGCCTGTGACTGCGAACTAAAAGTGGAGAAAGATAAGGACTAACTTGGGGTGTAATGGTGGGTGATTAAGCACTCATCTGAGGGAGTAGATCCAGAAGGAAATTGACTGACAGTTCACATGCCACCTCAACTCGACAGCTAAAATGAGACTTTTTAAGTTTGTTGCCTAAGAGTGTTTTGATTTTTAAAACAGCTGTTTGGCTTCAGGCATGCTCGTATGCATCTGAAAATATGGTGAGGAATACATCAGCCAAGACGGGCTGTCAGAAAGACAGCTTTTCAGAGATAGAAGAAACACGGATTTTACCATACATACTTTCAATGTCATATGACGTTAATTCCAATCTGTTTTCCAAGTAGGGATGTTGCATATTTTTGGATGTGAGTCTAGTCTGAGTCACCTGATTTGTGGATTTAAACCGAGGCCTGATCCGGTATCTTGTAAATGTTTAAGAAGGAAAAAATATATATTTTTTGCAAGTCAGTCGTGCAGCACAGAATAAGATTGCGAACAATTTACGTTTAAATGCCTGATTGTTGTGACTAAATCTATATAAGAAAAAAAAGGTGCTATGATCAATTGACAACTAGATATGACATTTAAAAAAACTGATATTTTTTTTCTATATGATTTTTTTCCTGATCATCTGAAAATGATGTGATCTGGCCCAAATTTCTATCCCATAATCAACTCTTGGACATTGCTATTTCTAATACACTCCAATAATGTGTTTATTAAGATATCTCAATGTCTATTTTGGTGTTGACGGGTGTTCCCGGGCAGGGAAAATAGAAGGCATAATGATACATCACATTAACGTGTTATACAAACTCGACATATCAGGATTTGTCTCGAACAAGCCATAAATTGACCTCAGCAGTCGTGGGATAGTGCAAGTTTTGAACATAGTCCAAGTCTTTATTATTTTAAAGTCCCCCCTGACTTTCTCCTTCTAATTTCCAGCGGACTTGACACAGGAAACACGCTCTTGCATCACTTTAGTTTAAAACAATGATGCCCTCGCTCAGGGGAATGACATACCGACTTATTCATTTGCAATTAGAGAACGGAAACAGGAACCAAATCACAAGAGCATCGACCCATGCTGAGACGCTTTCCAATTTCAATTTAGTGAAGACGCACGCGAGCTCACACAGCAAAGAGCATCAGCACGAAAGCAAATAGAGAGATAGACACAAACAAGGGAAGCAAGACGCTGAGAGGGGATTGGGCTTTGGGAGTAAAGAACCTCATGTTTAAAGAGCAGTGACCCCCACAGAGCCTCGTTCTGTTTGACAAATGTGTCAAGCTTCCCCGCGGCTCTGCGGCTGCACAAACATCTCCGATAATGTTCGGAAGTTTTTCAGCCTGGAATTGGATGGCGTGCGGTGAGATTCCATGTTTTCCCTGCATTTATGGGAATCAAACATGATGTTAGAATTGATCTGTGGCACTCAGGGGCTTCAAATTACAGGAGCAGGATGTCTTGAGGAGCTGTGGTGCCGGCTTATCCGGACTGTAGATAATGTAAAGATGTCTGGCACTGGTCATGACCAAATGGAATTCGACAGTTATTTTCTGGGAGCCACTAATATAACTTTATATGATAACTTTAGGGTAATCATACAATGCCACTAAATGTGAACTTAATCATTTCACAAGTTTTGTTTAGTTAAAGACTTAAAAAAACTCAAAAATCACCTTTGTTGTTGTTGTTTTTTTAAATTCAATTATTCCTTGACAACATTTTTACATACAGGTGACATTTAAGCTTGGTATACTTTGACGTTAAAATTGCCAGCCTGTTAATCAAGTATTCATGAACAACAAGAAAATGTATTCAGCAGATTTTTCTCCATCTTTTAAGGTCAACGAGGATTTGAGAATGAACTATGTTCAACCTCTGCGGTTTCACTTCCATGTTATATATTTGATGGAAGTGGAAGCGCAAGCTAAAGGGCATACTGAATATTTGACGTCGAAATGTGTTACACAGACATACCGACCAGTGACTTTCAACACACTACATGTGTGATGTTGCACTCAAACATGAACCAAATCAAGTGCTTTGGCTTCTGGAGTTGGGTTAAACATTCATATTGTTATACTCAAAAGAATGGAAACGGCACTAATATGTTGCATATTCCAATCTAAAGACAACCCTTATCATTTAATAAACGTCTACACTTACCAAATTTCAGTACAGCCTGTTATTGTATTTACTTTCTCATCACACTAGTGCATTAAAATCTGATAAATATCACTTTGTTTACACACCAATTCTGAGTTCCGATTTGACAGGAAGAAAAACACTTCTCTTATCGATGGCATCTGGCGGCCCTCGTGAATATAAGTACATCTATACACAACACATGCCAGACACGCACATAAAATACATCACCTACAGGCAGCAGAGTTAATTAAATTAGAAGTGGTTAAGTAAAGTGCCTTCAAAACAATAGCGACGGTTTGACGTCAGAGGGCACACATGAATTTGGATCATGGTGGGTGATAAGATGTGACGGCTCATTTATTTGAGGCCATGTAGGCCTTGTAGTAGTTTTTCTTTTGGAGAAAATTATGGCGTTATTAATCATAAAGAAATATGTAAGCCAGCTATTAACATAAGCAAGAATTGGGTATTAGACGTAATTCATTCGATCACTTCCAGTCCCTCCGAAATAAAATGGATTGGATGTTAATCCAATAAAATTCCCATAGCCTTGTATTTCTTCTTCCTTTTTCCTATTTTATTTTGCTTTATTTATTTTATTTCTAAATATCTTCTTAATGCTCATTGATTTTTTTAATTTATTTTATTTTGTTTTATTCTTCATTATTTATTACTATTTAAATAATTGATTTGTTCTACCCAAAAGGGACTTTACAATAAATTATTGATAGATTTTTTTCAAATCTGGACCGGAAATATTGTCCTGTGACCCATACTTGCACGCTGGGCTGCAACTCCAAGACCCCAATCCCATATGTACAATCAAATAAAATATATATACTAAAAACAATTATGAAGAAAAAAAAATCTAAAATGTAGCATTTAAATATAAATAAAATATATAAAATGTATCCTTTAAATATTAATAAAATATATAATGAAAATATTAATTAAATATATAATTAACATGTGTGAAAGGGGTAATATAACGCAATGAAGGAATTGCAATAAAATGTGATTCATTAATTAAATACTGTTGAGATTGAGAAGGGCTGCAGTGTTTATCGTCTATAATTGCTTCATTATGTATCAACAGCCTTCCTGTAAATGTACTTCTACATGGTGACATCACTGCATACATCTTTTACTCCTCACACGTGGAGTAAATTAAAAAACATAGTGTTGCTAAATTCCCGGCTTAACAAAAAAATTGCCTGACGTTTTGGCCATTCCGGACAGAGAAAGAGGGATTGGGGCTGGTTTTACAGATTTGTTACAGTTCTATTCAAAGCCTTCATGAATCCCTCTGGAAGCCCGTTGCAACAAAATGGGATTGCAGCGCCAAAATGTGAGCAAAAGGCAATACATCCCAAAATGTCACAATGATAGATTTCTTTCTCAAAGTCTGATGCGCGCAATACCAGTCTCTAAATCACTGGTGTCTTATCTCAGAAAATTTCATGTTGAAGTCATTGAGTTCATAGTATTATCATTACATGAACCTGTTTTTTAATGCTGTATGTGCAATAATAATGAATTAAAATCCAGAAAATTAAATAAGTATGGCAGGGGAGAAAGTGTAATCTCGGGTTCAAAATAAGAGATAAAAACAGCATTTAAAAAAACAATAGGTTTCAGAGTGCGAAAAGACACAATCAGGGAGAATGCATGGGGCACACTTTTGTGGGCGTACAAGAGCCCAACCCTCAATTATCATTTGTCTGGACTAATATCTCTCATTTCCAAATAAAACTAATAATGAAAACCATCTACTGGAAGGTGGAGTGAGTATATATACATATATATTGCATTTTTGGTCCACTGAAACAAAATTGGACCCACCTGGTGGTGTAGTGGTTCTGACTTCGGTGTAGGCAGACAGACTCAAATCCCATTGGCGGCAGTATTAATTTGAATGTGAATGATTGTCTGTCTTCCTGTGTGCTCTATGGCTGACTGGCGACCAGTCTAGAGCGTAGTCTTGCTCCAGCAACTGCCACAAGCTTTATGATGCGAGACACGGAAGAAGAATGAATGAATAAAATAGAATTTGTAATAATGATGACCAGAAAACAATATAATGCCAAGTCGAAAAAAGACAACTAATACATGAATTCATATTATGTTAATTTATGCATTTTTTTTTAAACATGAATTGTGTGGTTTAGGTTTTGTGGATTTTACATTGGTGTTTATCCATTGTCACCTTTGTGTTTCTCAATTGGGTCAAAATATTTTTTTTGGGTTAAAATGATACTATATGAAAGAATACTTAATGTTTGTATGTAACCCTGTATTGATAACATAAATATTATACCTTACATATTCTGTTGTTTGTATGTTGGGGCGAGAGGGTTGTCCACCTAGGGCAGTAAATTAGTTAGTGAATGGCCAAAGAATGAAACAAATGACTTACCCTAAACGGGAGACACAATGAAGCAAGCAATGTTGTCATCCAAGGGATGACTTTCTTCTCATCCTTTTCCTTTTCTGTCTCATGTTGTCCTCAGTGAGTACCATACCTTCACCCTCTGCACAGAGACCAAATCTATCTTCGTCCACTGCTACTGGCCAAATCCACTGGTGGAGAGCTACATCATCCGCATCCACAGGCACTTTTTCTCCAACTGCACTTTGGAGCAAGTGGTATGGGTCGATCCCCCGGACGACACGCTCACCATCCTCATCCTGATCCCCGTTTTCCTCACTTTGGCCATGATTGCACTGGTGGTTTGGTGCAGCAAGCGAAGTGACAACCTGGCCTAGAAAGAAAGGCAGGAGCTGAACTATTGTGGAAGAGAAATGAACTCTGAATAAAAGACTTTCTTGGAGCATCACTGTACATTTGAAGAAATTTTCAAAAGTTTTGAGAGTTTGTATGTGATGATCATTTGATCTGCACACATTCCGGCAATGCAGCAAAAGTTAAAATATTTTGGGTGCTTTCACACTCGCAAGCTGTTATCAGTTGCCATTGAACTCAAGTTAAACAAAATAATTGGCCAGGTGGGATTGTGGTAGATTTTGTAGTAGTTGATTGGTTTGATTTCCAAATGAAAAACTCAAAACTCGATCTAATTTTGATCTGGATCATTTTTGGCCCATATGGCGTTGCGAGTATGTTCGCAGTTAGCATGTGACCATGGATTATCACGATGTCCGGACTTGTGCTCTACTTAAGTGTCCACCAAAAGACTCTTTATTTAACGATATGTTGTTATTCATTTTGTTTTGTTAATTATTTTTCTCTTTGGTGCAGAGTCAGATTTAGTTTTCTGAATGATTTGTACCCAAGAAAGCGGCATTTCTTTGTTAAAGCTTCCTTTATGTCAGTGTTATTTTTATCTGTATCTACTAATTCATCTGGTTCATGCTGTTTTTGACAAAAGACAAATCAAGGGTTCTTATGAGCAGACTATCAGCAAGGAAATCTTAGGACATTTACACTCTTGTCCCTTGGGCTCATAAAAGACATGAGGGGCTTTTAATTAATTCCAGCATAAACTAATCAAAGGCTTTGATGAATGTTGCTCTATTTTTAGTCCTTTCTGTTCCTCATAACCTTGGCATCGTCCCAATGATTTTTTATGACTAAACCAACATGGTCGGTGGTGTGAATGCCATACCAAAGCATTGTAGTCATTGTCTTTATTTGCGGTTGCAAAACATGCTATAAAAGAAGCAATGGTCTCCCACCAAATATTATCATCACAACAGGATTGGTCTCAGACCTCTGGTGTGTTTTAACCAAACACTGAGAATAAAACATTTAAGAGTAAAAACTATTTGGTAGCTCTACAATTTCACTTATTTTGTTTAAATGTCAAAATGCTTTATCAAAACTGGTCAATTGAAAAAGCAACCTTCTGATCATTAAGGTTGATTTGTTGTTTTGCTTTATGTGAAGCTTTTATGAGGCACTGGTTGCTACATTTACTTACTCTGAAAAGAGTTCATGTATATTTGCCAAAATTACCATCTATTTATTGTATTTGCCTTAGAGTTATTGTGCTTTTCCTGTGCAAAATAATATTCCTTGTTCAGAGTGGGAGCGTTTCGTTGGATGAATTGACTGGCCAGACCATGATCGGAAAACTTGGACATTCTAGTCATTCAAAGCAATGTTTTGTAGCTGAAGGCCAAAGTATCCAGTGATTGGACTCTTTTAACTCATGGGAAATAAGATTCCCAGTAAACACCATTTTTTCAGAGGATGAAGGGGACCCCAAAGTTGGACTTAAAGGGATTCTCTAAGTTTCCACTCACGGCCAAGTTACTCAAGGGACAGACATCACTGGAAAAGACAAACAAACCTGAGACAACACTCTGATTCATCTATTTGAGTCGCTTGTGGCTGTTTTTATAACAGTGTAACTTATGAGATATTGACGAATAAAATTATGTTAATGCACTGATACTTTAGAAATACTATTTGCCTTTCTGATGTACATGTTTCTTTGTTGTCGCTATCAAGTTTCACACGCCAATGACGCCAAACCAACTGCTTCGTATTACCTATAAAAACAATTCACTGGAATGAAAATAAAATTTCCCCTTACACGAGTTGGAATAAAAAGAGATAATCATCATATAAGCATCTGGGTGTTGCATTAGCGGTATGTAGTCTTTGCTATCGAGATATGGATCTCTTCCAAAATTTTTTATAGTTGTTAATGGAAGAGTACAAACAATGACTCCCCTGATTTTCACTTACAAATGTACTGTATGACAACCGTTAAATCGTTGTTCTTAATTGTTCTTTAATGTTAACAATACCTCGTAGATTTGGGAGTGGATTAATTTTTTCCTCTTCTAAAGAATGTCTTCTGGGAAACACATTGTTTTGTATTGGCTCATTGATTTTCTGGGAGTGTTTATTCGGGCGTTTTTGTTTGTATTCAAACAGTAACATCCTTCAGTTATTAGGTCAACAATATTGACGCATGTGACCATTTGAATAGATAACAAATTTGCTTTGTGTAAACCGATTAAACAATAAGAAGAAAACCAAGGCGCGCTGGTTAAATCGTATTGCGTAAATACGGAGGCAAACAATGCAATCATCACTGGCTGAGGCCGATCGTCAGATGTTGGTTTTGTTCAAGACACCCACTTTAATCCCAAATGAGTGGACCCAGAGGACGAAGCCGGAAAATACAGTCAGCGAGCACAATACAATGCCAGTATCAAACGTTACTATCAAAACAAATGCACTGTCGCTATTAATTCCACCAGAACTCCAGAAAATTTAGTTTCTTCAGACACATGAAACAACAATGTTTACAAACGCACACTGAAGGGACCACAGTTTACGAGAGGCGGGACCTAACCGTGAGTGTTGCCTGAATGATGGTTTTCCACAAGGCCTCCATAGCCAGCCACTTGAATGCAGGAAGGATATTCAAACTTATTCCCAGAGTTGACAGAAGAATACAGGGAAGTGGGTTGACCCAATGCTTTTTGACCAAAAGCGGTACAGGAAGTGTGAGGGTGCCATTTAACATCAATGGAGACTTGTGATGAACCAACCAGTGGCAAAATTTCATCAAAAGATGTAGCCTTCTGGCATCATGGAGATATGGATTTTCAATTTTTTTTGGACTAAAATGTGTGACTTAAAGAAATAATTTCTTATATATATATAGGTATTGTGATAAATTATAGTGAATTTGATCCAGGTTTATGCTTGAAACATATTAAGGCAAATTAAATTAATTGCAAACCTTGAAGCTTTTTTCCCTGTAAGTCTTTTCTTTGTGCAAACTAATGAAACTAATGAAAACAATTTCAAATATGGATTGTAAAGACATACTATATTACATATATTTCCCTAAATTTAATTTCTGCTCACTGATTCCAAGTATTTATAAGATAATCAAGGATCATTTTCCTTATGACATAATTAACATCATTATTCTGATTTTATATTAAACTTGGCCTCTCTTCCTTGCATATATGATGTTGCATTAGCACATCTAATGCTGGTTTGAATTTGTCAAGTTGTTGGAGAACATCAACTCAAACAGCCAGGCCAAATTGGTCACCATGCTGATCTAGCTTGTTACTAAACCCAAGGAGAGTGTTAATTCAATTTGCGATTCTTAATTTATTATGGCCATAATGAGACCCCAAAATATGCCTGTATTAAAAGGAAACTACAAAAAGCGCATCTGAATAGTAGTTTATTAAGAATTGAGTACTGTTATTTTTACTCGAGCAGAATTTGTTACAGCTCTTGTCTCTTGTATTGTATTATAATGTGTTTATATTAATCAGCAACTCAAAATATAGCTGCTATTTCAAGTCAGGACTCATTCATTCCTTTCTCATTCCTTCACTGTGCAGGAAATAAGAATGATGCCAACATGAGGACCAACGACCGGGGTTGTTGATATAGTTACTATTTTGAAAAATAGTCCCTCAATATAGCGACAAGGAAGTTAAACTGGCCACATCTAAACACAAGCCATTATTGTTGTGCTGGCATTTCCAGAAGGAGAAAACCCCCCAAAGAATATATGTTCAAATTATGTGGCCTGGTGGAACAGTGGTTAGCGTGTTAGGCTCGCAGTTCTGAGGTTGAGTGTTTGATTCCCGGTTGGGTTCTCACTAAGTGGAATTTGCATATTCTCCCTGAGCTTGTGTGGCTTTTCTCTGGGTACTCCATTTTCCTACCAGATCGCAAAACCGTGCAGGTAGGCTGATTGAACATTATAAATTGCCCCTAGGTATGAGTGTGACTTGGTTGTCCACCTCCGTGTGCCCTGTGATTGGCTGGCTACCAATTCAGGGTGTCTCCCACCTGGTTCCCGTAGTTAGCTGGGATAGGCTCCAGCAACCCCTGTGAGGTTAAGCGGTTCAGAAAATGAATGAATGTAAGAAATATACAAAGAGCTGATCTAGCCCTACCAACTCTGAGACGTGAAATACAGTATGAATAATGTCGTGACAGTAGCACAACTGACACAGCTGTTATGCAATATAAATTATATAAAGTGTCAGTAATGAATATTGAAATATTGTCCACATCAAAATTAAAGCATAGCTTTTGAAGCAGAAAAAAAACACATTTTTAAATGTTTATTGTGACTGCAGTCAAGAGACTGTGTCTAATATAGCTCTTAGGCAGTATTTTCCCTACTGATCATATTGAAAATAAAAATTAGAGAAGAGAGGAATACTTTTCAAAATGTGGAAAAAATACTTTTCCTCACTTTAGTCAGATAATTCTAATTATCAATTTGAAATCAATTCAAACTGAATAATGCACAATGGAACATTAATATATTATTTTTATTTTGTTTTCCTACTTTAGAAAAAATATTGTAAGCAACATCCATATTAGGTTGATGGTATTTCTAAAGTCAACAATGATTGGAAAAAAAATCTGTCAACAACTGTCCTGATTGAACATCAGACTATTAAAAATGTCAGTTCACACAAGTCGCTAAAGCAGACCTCACACAGACATACAGTTTCCCACAGTAACATTGCTCCTAAACACATGACCCAAACAGGACATCCTCCCAATTTTTCACCCGCTTAAATTCCCACTCTCATCCTTTTACTTCACCATAATCTTTCTCATTTTAACCTCATTCTGGACTACAACTGACAAATGAGTTCACCCGTCCAATCTTGCATAAAGCAGTACTTAGTACTTCAGTTCTCACAGCAATTTAGCATCAGGATTAAAAAGACATCTGCTGAAGTAGTTTTCTCCCTTTGGACTTTTACTAATTAAAATACATAATGTATTGTCCAATGACTGGACATGGACTTCAGACAAAGCAATAACAAAAGCTCTACCCACCTATACAGCACATCACGTATCTCCATATCCTCATTGTCAATTGCAAATCTGTTCACCCTATCTACTAATGATTTAAAATGAGAAACAAATCCTAAAAAAGCACCCCAAATACATACAAGTATTTGTATGATAAAATAAAAAATGCATCATGTCTGTTCATATCCATGAACAGTGATGTTTGAGCAATTTCATTTTATTGTATAATTCTTTTTCATACTTTCATTATTTAATTTTTGAAACATTTGTCTTTCCCTTCTCCTCCTCCTTCCTTCTCCTTTCCCCCAGTGACCTGAGTGCCCCTCTCTGTCGGACTCCCAGTTCACCTCACAGCTGGGCTCAGTCTCTCCCATACACAGCCACACACGAACACATGCACGCACCCGCGCACACAAATGGTGTAATTTGGTTACTTTTACCATAATTTACCGCTTGAATCAACAGGCCATGTCAGTGTTTTTTTTATCTATTAGTTGTACAACAGCTTTCTTCTTTTACCCGCCGACCCGTGATTCACGCTTTGCTATATAAGGGTTTTTACAGGGATACAGATATAGTTATTTAACTTAGATGTTCAATTTTAGTAAAACAAAATTCATGAGACCTTTTATTGTCGACTGACAACCAAATGCCACAGGTTCCTTTTTTTCTAACCTCTTTCTGAAAAAAATGACTGTGATAATCTGAAGAAAACTGTGAACCAATTCAACAAAATGAAGTAAAATGTATTCCAAATCAAGAAGAGTCAAAAATTACCAAGGCAATGAACAACAAAACAAGGTTAAGCAAACCCAGGGTAAAACTGGGCCAATGTTCTTCACTGTATGCGATAAGCATTGCAGGATCTGACAATCTTTGACGTAATTGGAAAGCCATTAGATCTGATTGACTAATCCAGGCATGTCTTGGATTGGGTAAAAGAAATTGTGCATCCTTGTACTCACTGCAAATGCTAATTATCTTCAGCCGGGAGTGGTTCTGAGTGGCTGACGTGACGCAACGTCATCTTAAAAGGTTATGTCCAGCAGTTATCCTACGTCTGTGTGATTCAGTCAGCAGTAAGCATACTGTCTTGTTCTTATCACTCACTCACTATCTCACTTGTCTGACCTCAAAAACATTCTTCTCATTGCCTCAAATAATAAAAGTATTTTATTGTTGGTAACGTTATGGTTTTACTATCTGTTAATTATTAAGTACTAAAACAATGGAAGCAAGAATATTTAAGTGTGATTATTGATTAGTATGTTAAAAAATACTATTTTCCATTACACTGAGAGAGTTTACGAAAGAAAATATTTGACCTCTTGCATTGTATTTTTATTTATTTGTGCAATGACACTGTAAATTATCTCTTTTGATACTTCTTTGCCTAGACCAGGGGTGTCCAAACTTTTTGCAAAGAGGGCCAGATTTGGTAAGGTGAAAATGTGTGCGGGCCGACTTTTAGCCTGACATTCTTTGAACCATTAACATTAAATGCAAATTAACTTTTTGGGATTTTTTTTAATTACAAATGGCATACTTTTACTTTTACATTTTTTTTTACATTTAGGTTTTTACCGAAATCACAAACCACAAAAAAATAAAAAAACTATCAAGGATTTTTAAGTTCATGTGAAACATCACATATTATTCACTATTATATGCTCACTGTAGGAACAGTGCTGAAAACAAAACAATGATCACTGCATATTCAAACTGTGATTTTGACCATCACAAAAAAAATAATGAACTGAGATTTAAGAATTTATTCAACTCAGAGGACTTAACAAATATCTTGCCTGCACTAATGTGAAGGGTGATACTGGGATCTTGACTGCAGTATGTAGTCCAGGTCTTCATCGCACGCTAACGAGAAAAAGTCAAACTCAGTTCCTTTTGCCTCTAACTGTCTCTTAATATCTAATGAAACGTCTTCAATTCTCCGTGCCACAGTATTACGAGCCAGGCAAATATTGGCAAACTCTTGCTTCTTCGCGGGACAAATTTTCTCAACCATTTTCATTACACAGTCTTTAATAAATTCACCGTCACTGAAAGGTTTGCAGTGCTTTGCAATTAGCGTTGCCACTTCGTAGCTTGCCTTTGTGGCATTTTCATTTGACTCACGGGCTCTTGTGAAAAAGCTTTGCTGTGCCGTTAAAACAGCTTTCAGTTGCTTCACTTTTTCACCGCGTTCGTTCCCAGTTAGCTTGTCGTAGCTAGCATGTTTCGTCTGGTAGTGCCTCTTAATGTTGAATTCCTTGAAAACAGCCACAGTCTCTTGGCAAATTAGGCAGACACAGTTGTTTCGTATTTCAGGGAAAAAATACTCAAATTTCCACTTGTCCTGGAAGCGGCGGCCCTCGCGGTCAACTTTCCTTTTCTTGTTTACATGTTAGAAATGGGCTGGGCTGAAACAATGACGCAAGGGTCACGGCGGCCAGAGTGCGGCCACAGGGCTACTGCCATCTTCTGGTGAAGTGAAAAATAGCTTTTTGTACACATTTATTTTATACTGTGGTCAACAGTGCTGGCGGGCCGTGTATTATTGATTTCATGATAGAGGCCGTGGGCCGGTAAAAATTTGTCCACGGGCCTTAATTGGCCCGCGGGCCGGACTTTGGACATGCCTGGCCTAGACATTCTTTCCCCAATAAGTCAGTGACTGCTTTTATTACAAATATGCAAGCGTCATCTTTTTCTCTTTGATCTTAAATCTATTCTGGAGTAAACAAAGAAAATCATCTTCCATCTCTACCATTCCTCTCAATTTTAATTTTTTCACAGTTATTTGGAAGTCTAGACTCATTGAATCACCACATTTCTAAATATCTACATTTTAAGCCTCCTTCTGTCTTTAATATAAATATATATATATATATATATATATATATA
This sequence comes from Stigmatopora nigra, assembly GCF_051989575.1. NCBI lineage: Eukaryota > Metazoa > Chordata > Actinopteri > Syngnathiformes > Syngnathidae > Stigmatopora > Stigmatopora nigra. The sequence continues at coordinate 7,258,601 of NC_135523.1, read as the reverse complement.
TATATATATATATATATATATATATATATATATATATATATATATATATATATATATATATATATATATATATATATATATATATATATATATATATATATATATATATATATATATATATATATATATATATATATATATATATATATATATATATATATATATATATATATATATATATATATATATATATATATATATATATATATATATATATATATATATATATATATATATATATATATATATATATATATATATATATATATATATGTTCAGGGTTGTTCCACTTAATCCCTTGATTTTTTTTCAAGTATATTGTGTTTTTATTTCTAGTTACTAAGGTCTAGTATAATAAATGTCCAGTAGAAATATGCCTCTGATAATTTGAACCTGCATGGGACAATAGAAAAATAGGCACTATATCAGAAATTATCAACATATGAGTAGAGGGAGTCATTAAGCGATGATTCCAGTAGTACTGATAAAACTCTTCAAACACTTGAACTGTTAAATTGTGTGCTGATACAGTTATGGAAATTCTGTTGAATGACACTGATATTGACCTGCTTATGTTGCCTTAAGCACCAAAACAAACTAGTAGCGTGTAGCTGTGTTCACAATTTTACAGCACTTGTTCTCACATAAATAAAAGATTAAAAGCTAAGGGTCTCAGATGAGTCTGTAGGAAGTATTTGATGTATTTTAAAGGAGATCAACATACAGTATTTTATCTCGTAAGTCATTTCATTTTGTTAACAGTTGATGTTATGCACCATCTTGTATTGTGGTTGTCGCATCCTGCTGCTGCGAGTACTAAAACTGGAATCAGAGGAGGCTTTTCTTCTAAAAGCAGCGTTCCCTCTAGTTGGATTTTCCTGTTTACATCAACTTTTGTGTTACACGTCGGTACTCCCTCACATGTAACCACAACTCACATACGGCGACAAATGCAAATTGCATCCCACATGCACACTGACACACCGCTTTTGACCTCACACAATGTACTAGTCAACCACATGAAGTAGGTTTCCGATGACATCATCCACTCATTTACGGCCTCACGATCTATTATTTGAGAGGGAAGACATTCTCAGTGGAATGCAAAGCGGCGGTGATTTATCAAATAGCACCTAAATGAGTGTGTCAGTGGTTCATATTGAACCCTTATGTCATGCCTGTCATGGCTATTGGAAAGACTGGATCAGACTGTATGGGGGAGGACAGAAACACAAATGAATCACTAAAACAAAATGATAATTCCTTCATGCCTATCAGAGCCATTAGACACACATTTTACATATTCATTCAAGATGAGAATTTATTTAGGTGATTTCTTTTACATATAAAACAGGATCGACTGGGTAAGATAAGGCCTTAACCCAATTTTTAGACATTCATTCTTCACATCTCACCAGAACTAGATTTTTTATTGCAAGATGTAAGCATTGCAGCACCCCCATGCCACCATCCATTTTAATGATATCCTTGATGTGTTTGTTTTGGTATGAACAAAGCTGCTGTCTTTTCTAAGAAAAAAATGTATATAATGCATCATGTTGGGCATTGCTATTGACTCCCTTTTTTTCCACTGATGTGGAATCTGAATATGAATCCAATATCAAATAGCTTAGATCGAAAAACTTATATATATATATATATATATATATATATATATATATATATATATATATATATATATATATATATATATATATATATATATATATATATATATATATATATATATATATATATATATATATATATATATATATATATATATATATATATATATATATATATATATATATATATATATATATATATATATATATATATATATATATATATATATATATATATATATATATATATATATATATATATATATATATATATATATATATATATATATATATATATATATATATATATATATATATATATATATATATATATATATATATATATATATATATATATATATATATATATATATATATATATATATATATATATATATATATATATATATATATATATATATATATATATATATATATATATATATATATATATATATATATATATATATATATATATATATATATATATACATATATATATATATATATATATATGTATAAATGGCTCTTCTGAGTGCTGTTTGAAAATGGATAATCAGCGCTTCAAAATCTTTCATTTCTACCCATACATGGCATCAGATAGACCCCTTTATTATTTATATAAGAACCAGACTTTTTCAATGAAGTGTCTGGCTAGTTTGTTGGGATTAGTAACAATCGAGATAACAATCCAGGTTTTGCCTTATATGGTTCTCCTGTAGTGGCACCATAAATCTTCTTTTGACAAACAGTAAGGATTTACATGGAATGAGAGTTTTTGAATAGGAAACAAAGGTAGGGATCATTATGATAAGCCTTGAGGCAAAATTAAATGTAACAGGTTTTTTTTAACATGAAAACAAAAGGCTTGTTTGTTCAAGAAACTCAATGAATTGTTCCATTACATTACAAAAACTTTTGCGTTCAAATGAAGAGAAAAGTAACATTTTTTCTCCAAGTGACTGTTATTTCAACTCTCACTGCGCAAGGAAGTGTCCTTAGTCTCCATGGAACTGTATTACAATGGACATCCATCTGTCACTTCACTTCTCCATCAATAAAAACCTTATTAGACATCCGTTACCTAGCAACCACAGCAGATGTGAAGGACAGTGACAACTAAATTATGTTTATGCTACTGTATTTAGTAAACTCAACAAACAAATCCTTCCCTGTATTTGCGTTCCTTTAAAACTGTGTAGGCGTACTCTGTGGATCTTATGTTGCCTTACGGCAGGCAACACACCACGCTTGTGCGTGGTTAGTTTATTAAATATGATAACAAGTATGCAAAAGTCTTGATAGTATAGTAAGAGCCACCTATGTTGTAGTGGTTCTCTCGCCGGGGCTCCTATTCTGCTGGTGGCGGCATCATTGTGAATGCGAATGGCCGTATTTGTTAAGGGCACATGGAAGATAGGCAATGACAATAAAACGAATAAACATATTGGACATTTAAAGGATAAAGAAGGCAAAAAGTAGCAACAAAACACTTTTCATATTGAAATTTATCTTACATTGTATGCATTTTGGTTTGATAAGAGAACCAGGAAGTATTTTTTTAAAGCAGAAGAAACTAAAGTCATATAATTCCTGTGTGGATTTCATCATAAAGGCTTCTAAGCAGGAACATTTAGTGCATTCAGTCTTATGGATATGTTAGTCAGGTTGGGGTGTGCATTCATTCGGTGCAGACGAAAAATGGTATAATAACGAAGATGATACAACATGTTCACCCAAAAACATCTCATTGTGTCGGTGTGATTTTTTTGCATATTCCGTAGCAACAAAAGCTGAAAGCTAAATGGATGTATGGTGTTTACAACAAGATTGCTTAGAGAGAATGTGACAGCACTCTAAATTATTGATGAGCAAGTGCAGTAAAACTACAAAAAGAAATGACTAAATATTGCTGTTGTACTATATTGGCGATGTAAATGTAAAAAATCTGATTTAAAAATTGTCAAATAATGGCTTGGGTTGTAAAGTTAAGGATTAGTGTTAATAAATGTCATGTTTTTTCAGCAGGTTTTAAAAAGAAGCACAAATTTCACAGACTTTGATGTCATAAATCAGTTTAAATTTTTAACAAATGCCTAAAACCCTTTCCATTGGCTGGTATAAAAAAAAAATATCCTCACAGTGACTTTGCACATAAAGTTTATCATCGTCTTGTTCTCAACTTATGAAACACCCAGGAGACTAAAACTCATAATAGGTCAGACATATCTATTTTATAGCATTGTGAACGGGAAGCATGGAAAAATTCATCCTCTGGCCAATAATATGCTGCTGGATAAACAAAGAGTCTTCTTAACAGCATGTTGATGGCTTCCCTTAACATGTGACTAATGACATCTAAAGGCATGACGCAGATGCTCCCCTCCGAAGGGATCACCAACCAACATGGTTAACCTCTTGTTGGTGACAGACACACTTGCTCATTTATGGTATAGAAAAGCTGATGGAGGGATGATTGTATTGATGCTTGCTTTCTATTTTTTTACTTTATCTTGTTCTATCCTGGAATGCAACACTTTAACATTGGCGCTATTTCAGTGATTGCGCTTAAGTAGAGAATTTTGAATGTGTCATACGCCAAAAGAAAAAAGATTCGTAAGACAAAAGAGTTTCAATAAATCTGCGTATTTGTCACAGCCACACTGAATGCAATTTACAATTTAAAATACATTCTGGCAAGATCCATGAAGCATCTGTCTGCTAGTTTATTCCAAGTCAGATTTCTTCGCAGACAGTTTATGCTGCCTTTACTTGATTTTATTCCTGTTCTTGCTCAGCACAAACTGTGAACTCTTTCATTGTTGTTAATCTCCACAGAATTGTAAAACAAAACTGTCGCAGCCTGTCAAAGTATAATAAAGTGGAACTATAGGTCACTATAACAACTTTCCATTTTAAAAACGTACCTGCATGCTTTCCCTGGTGGGAGATTTCAAATTTATCTGCACACATTCATACTTCCTTTTGTCTCTCCCTACTGAATTACAGTTATTTGGAAGGATGTTTGGATTTATCTAATGTTTAGGCTGAAGGTCCTGTGGAGATGTGTTGTGTAAACACATAGATAATGCTGTTTGCTTTGAGCACTGGCTTGCATCCTGCCTGAAGGACTACACAATGAACCCCTGTGGATCTCCTCAGGGGTCCCATACTGTTAGTTATTCCCCCCCCCTCCCACCATCATTTAGTTCTGTCCATTTACAGTGTGTATTGAGTTGATAACGCTAATCTCAGTGAATATTGTCTAAATCCAAAGGGATGGGAAACTCACTGAATGGGAAGAAAACACAACAAATGCAAAAGAATCTAAAGAAATCCAAAAATCAAGACCACACAAATAAGAGAGTCAGAATTTTTACCAGACAGATCTTGAGTAGGAGTCCAGGAAGTTGTGTTATTCTAAACAAAAATCTGAAGCCCCCTTGTTGGCCTTTGAGCCTTTATCCCCCAGTCATTCATTTTTTTTCCAAAACATCATTTTTTTGGCTGTCCTTTTCTACTTTTTGAGTGTTCAGAGAACAGCGTCATTAATCAATTGATCCAAATTGTTGACATTTGTAGTGCAACATTCCATAACTGTGGTTAATAGGGAAATTTACATGTTTTTTTGTGTTTATACCAAGTATAAATTGAATCTGGATTATCGGAAATAATTGACATGTTAACCTTTATACATTTTATGTTTTTTCTTGGTGAACTTTCCTCTTTTCTTCTATATACTGCATTTTATTCCTTGGTTTTAGTTGGCTTTTGTACTTGATTGTTCCTATTTTCTCATATTTCTCCATCTACTTCTGAAATTATAGTTTGTTCAACTGCACGTCAAAAAGAGCGAATCGAGAACTCCCCTGTTACACAACAAAATTTTTCTGCCATAAAAAATTATGCACATACACTATTCTGCTTGAGCAAGCACCCAAACAGGGCGGGTGAAAAACAACAACCACAAAGTCCTCTTCTCACCTCTGTAATAGAATGTGATGGTATATTCTGTTGGTAGTCCAAGATCGTACAAGATGAGACATTTCATTAAAAACAGAGCCCCTTATTGATTTCATAGGAAAGGTTTGTTCTGTTCTACAGAATCCAGCAATAAAGTAATGTTTTCTAGTAAACAAATCCATACAATATTGGCTAAAGGTGAGTGCTTCTACAAAAAAACTTGAGTAATACTGGCGTGTATTAATAGCTTAAATGATCATCTGGACATTCTAAAATAACATGGTACAATATATGTAATATAAGTAAATAATCCAGTGCAGGTTTTCACGCCTAATCAGTTGAGTGACAGGTAGGAGTTGTTTTGTCTTTTGGCATGCAAATGATTTCAAAGTCAGCACTGATTGTGGGAAACCACAGTCGCCACATTTTATTTCACCCCCACTGGGCTCTCATTGGGACCGCAGTGGTAGTTAAAAATAGGATCTCAGCTGAGACACCACAGTGCTCATCTTGGTCACATCTGTCTCACTGAGCTGTCAAAATGAAGGGGTGAGGTCAAAATTTGCAACCTTGGCCTTCACCTTATGTAAAGAATCTAAATTGTAATGGAGGTAGACATAGATTGATAGTTTTCTGAGGCCATGCCACGAACATCCACTATCAAAATTTACCCCACAAGGGAGTTATAGAGGAGGATTTTGTAACTTAGCAACGATAAGCAATGATAAGCGCTTAACAGAAGGAAATGAGGTCATGGCACATTTGGTACAATCAACCTAAAACATAGCAGACCTCAAGAAAAACCTGACTTTCTGTTCACAAAAAAAGTGTTGAAGATGCATCTGTCTCTTTCTCAACTGTCTTTGAATCATTTTCCCCTCATTTTTTCTTTACTATGTACTCCTCACATTTTCAGTATGTCACCAATCATATGCCACAACTAATGTCCTTTAAAACAGTACAACATCTTAGTAATTTTAGCAGAAAGAGCGCTTACAACTGTATATGTGATTTTTAGGAACACAGGCTACTGTAGGATATGTCACGATAACCCCGATTACAATGATGACAAATAAGTACTTTCTATTTTCACAAAGCAGGGTGTGAAGATGTTTTGAAATCAATACAGCACACAGTCTGAGTTGAGATGGGAGCTCAAGGCGCTATGAAATCTAACCTTAAACTTGAGCCAAATGAAGATATTTGAATAATTGGATGGATGTAGGTCATAGTATGATCAAAGTGTGCATGTGTTTTACTGTAAATGCATTGGAATGCAAGCAATTAATTTCTCGTGGAGCTTATAGTGCTTACGTCAAGGTCATAGAAAGCTGGATTCTCAACAAACAAAAGGCAAAAATAAATGTATAGCCTGTGCACTACTAATCTTTCACAAACATGATTTTGTTTAGGTGCATGTTTGCTACTGATCAGACTGTGACAGATTAAAAAGACACCGTCAAAGCAATATTTTCCGACTACTCTGCCATGGCGCATTTGTATGACACTGGAAAATGTACATTTTCACTTAAAATTAGGTACACACCAAGTGATGTTGTAAAGTTTTACTGAATTCCTTATATTTCTTCACATTTGAGCTATGCTTATTAATAGCGGAACCTCAGAACATTAACTTAATTTATTCCAAGACTGAACTATAGACCTGAAATGTCACCAAACCATATCTGATGTGATCTCTATTATCTAATGGTTGAAATCAGAGTCAATGGTTGGATGACTTTTCTCTTATGTTTGTTCATCTTGCAAAAAATTACTCTCGCTCTATGAAGTCTTATCATTTGTCTCATGAAGTTCATCAATGATGGGATCATAACACTTTAAATTCCTAGTCTCATCTTCTTTGAGTACTTTTGTAGATAAAAAAAGTTTTTAAATGGATTCATAATCATGGACACATTTGAAATGGCCAAGATGAAAGCGGTGTTGACTACACACGAACTGATTTATGATAAATAAATACCGCATCAGTTTGACATTTACTACTGTTCACCCTCCGTGACCTTTGTGAGGATAAGTGGTTCAGAAAATGAATGAATAAATATTGGTGACCCTGGCCCTTTTCTGAATACATCCGAGACAGCCCCTTTTAAATCGGTGTGTCCCATAAGTGTGATAATACAATGAAATAGGTCACCCTTAACACATAGTACAGGAATATACTGGGTAAACTTCAGAGACATTTGATACTTGCACCTTTGCTAAAACGAATTGTATGAAAATATATTAGTGATTTTATTTTCATGTAATAAGTACATTTGTGAAGTAACTGGTATGAACTAAACTAAACTTTCTTGATATTTTTCTTGATTTCACTTGCTACTTTGGACTTTTTTTTCTCACCACTTGACTGTTTTGTATACTCAAACGACCTGAGACTTTTACACAACCTGAAGAAAGGTTTTCAGGGACAAATACAGCAATGGTAAATTGCAAGAATGCAGAATTGTGTATATTCATTAACAGTGGCGGTACTTCTGCATACCACTGGAGACATGAGCAATGAGGAATCTCAACAGCTGATTTGAAGAATGCATTTTTACAGAAAGATGAAGGACACAATTTTAAACTCATGGTTTCTTAAATGGCATGTTCTAAAGGTTCCATTTTCTATGAGCAAAATATGATTTCTTTCATCACTCTTGGTTTTATAAGATTATTAAAAAGTTCCTGTTTTTTGGGCCACCCTCTATAATCTAAAAATAGTTCTCACTATTGAATCGCATTTTACCTCTGATGTAAAATGCATGGGCATATATACACTAGATGTAACTAATCTCCTGCTCTTGAAGATTTAAAGCATATTTAAGCATCCAATTCCCACACTGAATAGCAGCTCTGGTTTTAAGTCAGGCAGAACTAAAATATCAGAAACAAACAATTTCCATACATTTTGTATGGCGCTGCTGATGCCTGCATGACGATCCACCACATTTCCTGCATTGTGTCAGATGCGCTTGGGTAGTGCTACCACATCAGAATTATTAACTACACTGGCCCCAGTCTGACCCCATAGTAGACAAAAGGAAGATCAGCGCTCATGTCCTTTTAATTAACATGTGCAATTATAGCATCCCTTTCACAAACATCTAACAACTCTGTGTACCATGGAATGGATCTATGTATATTCTATTACAGAAATGAAAGAGTCTTGATCCTTTGTTGCATTGGAACCGTATTTGTCCGGACCATTGCGAGCATGCACCAAGTGAAGTGACGTATTAGACCAGTTTTAGTAATTTTGTGAGTTTTGGAGTGAACATTTAGACTCTTTTGCAACAATGAAGAGGCTTCTTTATAGTCCCTTTAATATAGCAGCACATTTGTTGGCACAGCTCCTGTGGGAAGGTTGAGCAGTATTGTATTGTTTTGCTTTTGTAGTTGTATTTTTGTATAAAAATACATATTTTAATCTTGCTCTACCTTCTTTCAGGTAGCAGTACCTGTACAGTGGAATCTTGATGTGTAGCAATAAAATAAATGTTTATTTCAAGCTTGCCTAGTCAATTCTCTGGTTGATTTGATACTCTTTATTGGCCCTAAGCCAAGCTATAAATCCTGCTTTAAAATTGTTTAAATTTCCATTCAATCTTTTTCATTTCTTTCTTTCTTGCAGTGGTATTGCTTTATTTTTTTTACTGATAGCACAGTCTATGGCATTTATCAACCTTTTACCCTTTCAGGAAATTATACAATGCGTATACTGATACACCAAAAATAAAGACTAAAAAATATGATTATCTGAACACATGAAGCAAACTGTTTTTAATAGATTAGCACTGCATGCTTGCATAATTGCCAAAGATGTTTATCAAAGCTGGACTGGCTCCATTTATCAAATATAAATCTGTTTGGAAATATGGCACGCGCTTTCGTTATCAGCAGCATAGGAATCCAGTTTGCATGTCGGTATATTATACTGGATTCTACAGTACTCTTGCTGCTATGATTGTTTCTACTTCAGCATTTTAACATAGAAACATAAAGATAAACATTGAATATTATTTTTATTTTATTTATAGACACATTTATAAGTATGTTTTGTCTCTGCGACACAAATAGAGAATACACGTGGGTATCTCTGGCAATTTCTTCAAATAAAACATACTGTATTTCATCATTTCTTTGACCTTTAGCAGACCCAGTATATTGTCTCTTCCAATGTGTTGCTACTGCAAATTAAAGTCCTGTCAGTTAGGGCCCTTGTGTGTTGTCACTTGGACTGTTATATTGTTTAAGGCAAAGCTTGGTTGAGAAAAAAAAGCTGTTAAAAAGTCTCAAGGCCATTGGTGCTTGGTATTCAGTACAGGTGCCTCGCCTGCACAGGCAATAGTATTATGTTGTAGAATTAGATTCCTACATAGGTCACCAGAATCTGGTTTGAAAATATAAAATGTACTCCAACACAAATTCAAAGTGGACAGAAGGGTAAATCCAAATCACATCATTCACCCAGATGAACAATGAGATGTAATTATGAATTATCCTGCAGCACAAATACCAAGAGAAAGAAAAAAAACATAACAACCCACAGCTCATTTTAGATCACAGTGTTGTGACATGATCTATAAAAACTAATTATTTACCTAGTGTATTCCCTTTGGGTAAATCAACCCACAGTTGACCTAACTTGCTCTTTGGTTAAAAAAAAAAAAAAAAAAAGAAATGTTCCCGCACAATTACAGCACAAAGGCAGGAACTTAACTTAGCATCATGTCTTACTCACCATATTGTTGTTTTATAGAAGACTGGCACATTCTTTGGGAAACAGGACAAAGCGAGGTTTTCAATCTAGAAAATAGATTGAAAAATAGTGCACAGAGAGGTTTAGATTTAAAAAAAAAAACAACGATTAAATAAGCACTAAGTAATACATATAAAGTAATATCTTTAAAATACCATTTTTTAAGGATTCACTCTTGAGTGTTACCCACACCATTGCATAACTCACACCATTGTGGTTAACCAATGTGGTTTTGGTTGTGAAAAACACGTGTCGACATACACTCAGTATTTTTAGCTTTATGACTGCAATCCTCTTTTTTTAAGATGTCTGATGTGATTTTGTTTACTTTTTACATGCATAAAACAAACATAATTTAATATATTTAGTTAAAAGAATTGGAATCACAATTAAAAACATTCAGTTAAATAATATAATAAAGAACCACCCATCTCGTAATGTACTTATAGTGTATTAATGTTCATATTAGATCTTAAATGGATATCAGGGGGTTGTGATAAATACATGATACGGTTAGCAGACGGAAGATGATAGTAGTTAAGCTGGACTGACCAGGGAATTGTGGGGCTTTGATATGACTGACTCAGCCAAAGCAGGCGTACAAATAATAAGAATTGTGCTTGTCACAGTAAAGGAGATCCATTTCTTACTGTAGCCTCAGGCATGCAGTGTGATGCAGCCATAATAACACACATGCATCCCCCCACACACACACTGGGGAAAGTAGTTAATGATGAAAGCAGTATTTCCTGCCTCTGATTTGAGAAAAAAAAGACCAATTTAATTCGATCACCCAGGATGTTCATATGAAAGCCATCACTCATAACAATGTATAGATAAATGAAAAAACAGAAAACCTATGTGGTTATTAATGCAAATTCTTTCCCGTTTGAAATGTCTGTATATTGTTGAAGGAGATTCTCTTAATAAAGCAGAGATGGGTGCATTTTTTTTACAGATACAGAGACTATACGAATGAAAAGAGCAAGAAGGTCAATAATGAACATCAAGGTATTTGAAGGCAGATATGGTCTTGCACATCTTACATCACAAAATGGAGCATGTCATGGTTAATCCGTCTAATGGTCATTTCATGTCAACAGGACTGCTAGCTATGAAAGGGTTCAGGAAAATGCCCCATAGGTATTCTTTAATGACATTGCCTCACTGACCTTCATAGGTTTCTTGGGTTAATAAAAGTAGGGAAGCAGTAATGTAAAGTATACAGTACAGTGGTAAACATTTTTCATCAAGCTGTTCCTGTCCATATTTGCAGTTAAAAATGTCATTACAAATTTAATATAAAGTAAAATATTTCAGTTTCTTGACTACGTGCACTCGAAATGGCATTTCAAGTCTACTTAAAGCGTTCTGACTTAAATAAACGTGAAAATATGGAGCTTCTATAGTGATGCTGTTTCACTACTACACTAAGAATCACGTTTTTGTTTGCCTTTGTATGGTGGAGTGTTCACTCTGGGGACTGATTGTGCAGTTGTTTATTTTATAGTTCAGCTTTAAGAAGTGAGCTTCATGCATTGGAAGTTCTACAAGGTCATAACATAAAGCATACTACTATATATATACATATATATGCATGCATAAAACTTGTGTATGTCATTTTGAATTAACACAGTTTTCCAAGAAGGCAGATCCAAGTTAAATACAAACACTAACCCTTGTCATCATTCCTCAAATTCAGATAAATTTTGGATTGCACTTGTGAAAAACTAATTTGTGAAGAGGTTTTGTCAGATCGAGTATACATACTTTTACATAATGTAAACAGTTTACATTCTCTTAGAGAAATTTGGAAGTTAGCAAAATACTGTTGTGAGAACACATGCTTGCCTTGGGCATTTTATCTCTTAGATGTCATCATCAGTTTGAGTAAGTGGATTTATAACCATATATTTTAGTTGAATGTAAACCCTTTTCATGGTGTGTTGCTCAGCAAAATCTTGAACTGATTTGCGGTGGAAATGTCACAAACAAACCTTTCATTATTTTAAATCCTAACATGCTTTAATGGCTTCTTCTGGATATGGAACGATCCCATTCTCATGTGCTTTGCACGTAGAGGTCACAATGCGTTGAACTGTAGATAACAACCGGTGCCCTTTTAGAGAGAGCACCCTTTCTTACGTGTTACTTTTCAAATGTGTCCTGATGGGAAAGTACAGTAATGAGATAGTTTATGCTGGAAAAGGCTGTGTTTGCCTGCTCCTGCTGTTAATGCATTGTCAAGAATTGTGGTCATTTGTTTTAAATTCATGTGTGTGTCCGTTTGAGTTAAAGTCTACCTGCTGACTTTGGATGACCCTGCAACAAAGTTAACATATATAACTGAATTGTTGTGTGTAATCATCAAATTGGTGCACAACGTACATCCGGAAGATTAATATTAATAATACTGGAGAGTGGTTTTCATTTTTAGGTCTGACAGATGTTTTTAATGTTTGGGTGCGTAATCCGAAACATTTTTTTTTAAAGCAGTTCATTCTTTTTTGTTTAGTTTTCCCATTTTCTGTCTTGTTACTACTACCTGCACAAAACTCATGCCTTTTTTATTTATGTTTTAAATATTTTTTAAATCACTTTAATTTATAAAACAAGCAAATATGTTAAATACAATATGGTTATATAAAAAAGCAGAAAATATAAGTTAAAAAGCCAAAGTTAAAACATTGTAAAAATAAAAATCTATTATTATTACAAATTAAAACAAATAGGTTCTTTTTCCCAGTGTAATGGAAGTACATATTGAATATTTAAAATACATAAAAGTATAAAATACACACGGTATATCAGGGGTGCGATTGGTAGATCGCCTTAGAGTAAGATTTGATTCCAGTTCCGTTTCCTTCCTGCCTCAACAATGTCTTGTTTGTACTGTGACATCACATTAAAACATACATATCTGACTTATTTAACAATCATTAGGCTCTCATCAGTATATTAAAAGTGGTGCTGACAGCTTCGGCTAACATAAGCAACCTGTCACAGCTGCTTGTTAAGTCATTCCTTTGATTTTGAACAGATAAAAACACGTGCCATTTCTGCTTGATTTCAGCACCCTTTTTTGGTAATGAGACGTGTCTCAGCTGCCTTTCCTTCGAATTTAGTTCCCCAAAACCTCATGCTTGTGACATGCAAAATTCCAATATCATGAGAAGCTGACAGTCCAGTGAGAATTATGAAAATACTATAGTATTGCAAATTACCTGTAAAAAAATGTAATGCAATATCCAAAAGTTTTCATGATTTTCCACAAAGGAAATTAAAAAAAGCAAGTTGGTGAATTTGGTATTGCTGAAATTACCTTCTCTACAGGCCAGCGGGAACACTTAGCATTTGCAACAATTGAATAAATTCAGAATAAAATATGGCTTTAAACAGAATAGGCACTGAATATGGAAAGTGAATGTGCTTCAATGCTCAGAAATAATAAATTAAAGAAAGTAATGATATGCATTGGACTTTTTGTTGAAATCTTCCAAATAGCAGTCATTTCCTCCTCATAGTGCTTTCATCATAGTTTAATCTATTCCAGGATTCTTCATCGGAGAAATTGGGGCAGTGGTATATAGAGTAAAATTTTAATAAACAGATTTGGTTATGGCCACCTGCTGTATAATTTCTTCGATTAAAGAGTCAAAACATGCCATTATTATACAACACTTATTTTGGTATCCAAAATTTACTCATCAATATTCACTTTGTTCTCAGTCTTCATTATATTGGAAAAAATATTGGTAACAATTAAAACTTCTGCATCTGTATGTGAAGCAAATGCCAGTCACCTCTCTGAGTGCACAAGACTCCCAGTTGTGTATCTAGTAATGTGACGTGAGGGGTTGTGACACCCCGACAGTGCTTCTAGCTGTGCTGGAGCCCTGTGTCAGACCTGATTCCGATTCCTTTGCAGCGACGTCCTTTTTACCACAGCCACAAATTTGCTAAACGACTGATGTCGAAAGCTGGCTCTCAACCAATATGTGATCTAAGTGAAATTTGGGGACATGCTTCGTAATGATGATAACTCATAGGTGTCATTTTCATGGTATGCGGCCTATATTTAAATGTCTGCTGCCTGTCGCCTATTAACATCATGTGTTAATATCATAATTGTCAGGGAAGTTTTCCAACAGAAATATACAGTACAAAACAAGTACCTTAAACAAAACAAACAACGTTAAGTGCAATTAAGATGGAGACCATCTTAAATAATATTTTCTCATAAATTCAGTTGTGTCTAATGCACTAGATACATTTTATATCATGGCAAAAATTTACTCCTTGAGCCTCTTTATAGCCAGTTAAAAATACTGATCTTGATTAGTGTTATTGTATCAGTGGGGGTGGATATTAATCCCAAGTCTTATGAGAAAAACACCCTTGACCAACTTTCAACTACTTTAATTAATGGTATCAGCCTGACTACTAAATCCCCAAAGGGACCCACATCTGCTTTTAAAGTCCTCAAAACAATAATAACCTTGGATTGTTAAATGCTAAGAGACAATGAACCTATTTATGAAACCTAATTTACATAACTAATGAAGAATATGAATTAAAACCATAACAAAATCTGTTGTAATAATCTTTACAGAGAGTAACAAAGTAGAGGTAATCACGCTCATTGCTAATGAGATATCAAACAGCCTCCACTCTTTATGAAAACAGGTATGTTTGTCTTATCTTTACAGCAATGCGGGTAATTAATAATCATGTTGGTTGATTGCCAAGGGCTTCTTAAGACAACCTATTTTTCATTATGTGTCATATTTTAAACTCTTATATTTGTGATGTATTATACACTTTGCAAAAATGTGGCAAAAAACCCAAAAACAATAAAATCAATGAGATATGATTTAGGTCTTTCAAGAACAGTACATTGATATTTGCACAATTCGCTTGGTCGCAGGGGGGCTGGAGCCAATCCCACCTGTCTCCAGACCAGAGGTGGGTTACACCCTGAATTGGTGGCCAGCCAATCACAGGGTACAAGGAGACAGACAATCATCCACACTCACACCCATGCCTAGGGGCAATTTAGAGTGTCCAATCAGCCTACCATGCATGTCTTTAGAAGGAAACCGGAGTACCCAGAGGAAACTCACACAGGCCCGGGGAGAATATGCAAACTCCACACAGGTGGGCAAGACCTGGATTTGAACCCAGAACCCCAGAGCTGTGAGGCCACCATGCTACAATCTGATGTCTTAAAATGACCAATTAAGGATCTTAAATGTAAAGTGGAAAAAAATCTAAGCAAAACACAAGGCAATTGTATTGTTGAACTGAAAGCAAGCACATTGTTCTAGTTGGAAGAATAAAGGAGAGTAAAGACAAAGCTAAGATTGAGTACATTAAAAGAATTCAATAAGAGGCTGACTACTTATGACTGCCGATTGTCATCAGGTCATAATAGGATCCAATTTAATCTTCAATTGTCCTCTACAAGAGTATTCTCAAGGGAAAAAGTATTAAAGTCCAAATAAACAGCAAAAATCAGATCTATTCGCTGTCATATCATAATTTTGACTGCATGATAGAATGTCTCTTGTTGTGCATTTAAATTAAATTGAGAAGGGCAGGGACCTACGGTACATTTAAATAATTCCAAAACTACAATACTCAGCTGTTTTCCTTTCAGCAAAACATATTAGCACTTCCATGAAATTGCATTTGGGAGTCCTCACCTGTTTTCCCCTATAAGCCTACACTGCATAACAGCTGACATATTATATTATTTGAGCAGATTAGTGGCATGCAACAACACAATGTGTGGTGGTCTCCATCCATTAAGCGACAATGTTATAATCCTACTTTGTGCTCCGTTATTCGTGCATTGTTGTGTGACAGTTAAGAGATTACAGTATTATATGCATGATAGATATTGCATTGCTATTTCTTTGCACAAAGGGGACTTGACTACATCAGCAGTTTTGTGTATATCCACTCTATATATCAACATTTAAAACGCTCTGATGAAAAAAATAAGATAAATTCAGTTGGGCATCAGCAAAAAATCACATTAGAAACATTGTTATTTTTTTCCAATCCCATTCCTTTACATTGTTTATAGCTGCAGATATTTTTTTCCCGATTGAACGAACTTATGTGAAGTATAGTGACAATATTGTAATGTAATTGTACGAATATACCCGTTGTTATTGACCAGCTGGCTTTCTTTCCTGTTTATAATAGCTAAAGGTATTTTTTGTCAAGCGTTGTGAACTGATGGTACATAAAATGAATATAAATCAAGTGGTCATGTTGGAAAATATATGGGTTTGTACAATATTCAGTGTATTAACGCACTGCTTTTTATTGATGGCATACATGTCCACATAATTTAAAATGGAAGGACTTAGCGCCATTAATGGTATTAAAAATCCAGGCCATTTTGACTGGGAAGGATCATTCGCTGCCAGCCTCTCCAAAGAGCAAATTGACAAATATCATGCATTGTGCTTTAATCCCATAGCAGTTTCCAATCTTGATATTTTACAAATAATCCTTCTCTTTTACAATGGATTTAGAAATAGAAGCTCAATATACAATTTCTTCAAAAAGGGCAAAATGAAAGATATCCTATTAAAGGGAGGTTAAACTCTTCTCTGACATGCTCAGTATGAACTCATCAACTACAACATAATAAAAAAAAAACAGCCAAGGCTAATCACCATATTTTTTGGACCACCATTCACAAAGAGTACAAGTCACATTTTTTATTTATTTTTTCTTGTGGGAGTTTTTAGTTTTAATCAAAGACCATGAACAGACATTATATGTGATAACATGAACTATAAAATGGAGAACAGAAAGCGTCTGGGTTCTTGATTCTTTCTTGGAATTCCAGATGGTTAAAAAAAGGCTCAGAATGTGTTCTTTTTTTGCTATTATTTTTACGACCCCAAGTGTCTTGCCTACTAGTTCTGCTATTTCAGTGTTTATCAAACTTTCCCAGCTTTGACCAAGTGTGTTAATCTAGAACAATGGAGGAAGCCATGACTCAAGCAGCTAAAAATAATGGGTGTGTCTTTGTTGAGTCCAAGTCTGTGTGTGTGTGTGTGTGTGTGTGTGTGTGTGTGTGTGTACCACTGGTGTGTATATAAAAGATGAAGTCATTCTAGTAAGTGTACATGACAAATTACCATATTTCCTGAGAGTCTTGTAGTATAGCACGGAGAAAAAATACTTTCTGGAATGAAGTACAATTTGAATTTTCCTGTATGTCCATCTATTTTGTTCAGAAATGTATCACTTTTAATTCGCTACATATATTATTCGATATACATTGATATTCAAAATGTAAAAAATATACTCAGAATAATAGGGGAATGATGGACAAATGTGTTTTTTTTTGTTTTGTCTCTGTAAACTCTTCTTCTTGTCATTTTTATTGTGATGTTTTCAGAAGAAGCTATGTAAACAGACCCTATAAGTTAAATTTTACATCACAATCATAGTGACACATAAGGTTTGACCTGAAATTGTAAATATTGACCCCTTTCAGAATAGATCAGAGATGTAAATCGTTTTTATCAAACCTCCAACCATTAGATAGTTATTCAGGATAATCTGCTTTATGCCCCCAATAATGAACCTACAATGCACATAAATGCATTGTATTGCCCCTAACTTCAAAACTGAAAAAAAAATACATTTATTTTACACAATTCACATAATCTACTTTGCATTTGTGTAATACAAGGCCAAATTATGTTTTAAAAAATACATCATTGGTTTATTTTGAACCACTTTTTCTGCATCTCATTATGCTGCATTGAATTTAAACAAGACTAATGTTAAAATAGCCAAATTAATTAAACTGAATACAGAATAAAATGATCTATGTAAAAGAACTTATATCACTGTATTCATTGGCAGAAATTTGTTTCCATTCAATTACATCCTGACAGAGTACAGGAAGAGTTTATCTAATGAACCCTGGAATCCAGGCAGGTAATTGTCTAAATGAATTAAAATAATTAACCCTAAACTCTGTCTTATGGGGTGTATACATACTTCAAATTGAACTAGAGATGATTCCCCAAAAGCAACTGTGATATTCAACATCCTAGATTCAAAATAAACAGAGATTATATATTTTATTTATCATTTCAAACTCTTCTCCAAAAATGATGGGCAACAAAACAAGAAAGTAAATAAAAATCTGACCTGTAAATATTCTGTTGGTAAAGGCAGAATTCATGATACAAAAATATTTTATTTTACTTGGAGATGCAATCATTTTTTGTGGTTAAAGTACTCTCAGCCCAGCATCCTTGAGACTTAAGTTCATAAAAATAAACCCAAATGTCACATGGAGCCCCGGCCCGGTTATGAAATACACTTTAATACACTTTAGTAATGACTTTTGAAGGCCCGTCGGCAGTGTAAAACATTAAATTCAGCACAGTATTGCCACGAGTTATCAAATAAAGGAGTAGCCATGGAACACTAGACCTTATGGATTGTCACTTCTACTTTCTCTTAAAGTCAGTCACCAGAATCCTACCTTTAAGCCTTTTGATATTTCTAACGTTCAACCCTAACCCCAACCAAATAAAAAAAAAAAAAAGCAACAGATAGTCATTTCTTCAAGTACTGGATTCCCATAATTCATAAAACCAGCAAAAAATGAGTAAATCAGCTAAGTTTAGCACAATTCAGTCATGTGAAACTGATTTGAAGTCCTATTTCTTCTTTTTTTAGTGCTCTCCAATACTCATAATGACAATAATATAAGATTTTTTTTATAGCAATTCTACAAAATGCCCATAACAAAATGCATATAGTCACTATATGCATTTTGTTATGGGCATTTTGTAGGATTTGTGATACCCCCCAATCCAAATGAATACTATCCTTAAATGGTAATCTGCTTGCAGTTCTGTATATATACACATGTGTTTGAACGTGCTTAAATATGCTTCAACTTTCAGGACAATCATATCAGTTAAATCTCAAAATTCCAGTTTCCTTACCACATGCAGATACTTTCATGGGTGCCAACAGCATTTGCAACATGCTTTAAAATAAGAGTTGTTAGTGATGTCCAGCTAGGCCTCCATTTTTTTCTTTCACTTCTCCTGAATGAGCTGGACCCTATCAAAAAAGTGACAAACACACACCCTTGATTATCAGGCAATAATTAGATAGAGATACACATGCAAATAAAGACCAACATTTTACTCATAGGTTCACATACTAACAGGTATCATTGTTAAAAAAGTATCCCCCTTTTCTTAAAGGACATAATATGAACCAACAAAGCACAGAAATATAAAACTTGTTGTTTTTGTGGAAATAGAGTAGTATGATTGGATCAAACCTTATTGTCATGTGATCTACCAATAGTACCTTGGCTATTTTGACAAAAATGCATTTCAGTCTCGTTTTTGCTCTCTTACCTAGTATTATCCATGTTGGATGAACATAATAATACACCATTCTTATTATACAATCCTCCCTCCATTAGATTACTATAGTTTATGGCTAGTGGCCATAGCTACTGCCAGCCTTGTACTGACTCCAGCAGGCAAGCACTCCTAGGTGGCCTTTAAAAATAAGTCAAATGTTCTCAGTGCGTGCTTGTCATCATAATGAGCATCTGGCTGTCGTCCTTTCCTTGGTCAGTTTCTGCTGTCATGTGACTGTACTATTGTGGTACTGCATAAAAAAGTTTTCAGGCTCGAGCAGCAAAAGAAGTATTTCCAAGTAAAGTCACTGAAGGAGTAGAGCTGGCAGTTTAAGTTCATTTCACACTCAGAGATGGTGAGATAGGGTTGTCTGCCAAACGTGAACTGGTTGGCTTCCTTCTTTTTGTTTGTGCTCACATTTCACATGTGAGTGTATCACCAAATTATGTCAATTTGTGTCCTTTTAAAAGGGAAATTTCAAAGCTAGGAGATGACATAACGGGTGCCGCTGGCTGAATTCCAAAGCTTCAGCCTGGACTCAGGCCACTGTAATCATCAGAACACATGAGGGAATAGAGGATTGGCAGAAAAATGCCATGTGTTACTCTCAAATACTTTATGAGCCTATGCACACAGAAAAACATCAACTCCATCTATACCCATGTGGCTGTATTTCCTTTGTACTTGTGCTGAATCATAGTGATTGGATTTTAATGAGGTGTAAAATGACCATCACCACTCACCGATAGAGTGTAGTACCACACCAAGAGACCACTTTGGCATGTTATGAAATTCGAAAGAGGTCAGTGACTTTGCTGACCTGATTTCCTTAGGCAGCTCATATAGCTGAATATTCTGCCACATCACTTCAGCTCTTAATAATAAATTAACCCGGTACTTTTTGGGCCAACCAACTCAAAGTTGATAAAAAGTGATTGTGTGTTTGTACGTGACTGGATGTTTAATTTTTGTGTAAAGTCAAGTATGCACCTAGCTGTAGTATAAGTTTGGTATGTCATACCTGTCCAGATGGGTTGTACCTGGAATGCATGCCGTTGGACAAAGTACAATATACAAAGTATGTATATGTATTTTTGTACAATGACAATAAAGCTTTCAATTTAATTCATATGCATACTTATATAGTTTAACACAGGGCTACCTAGGATTTAAAATATGATCTGGATCTAGTATTAAATGTATAACTAGAAAACCAGTGAGTGGATAAGTAAATAGCTACACGATTAAATAAAGAAACTCAAATCTTGAAATTTCCACTTTCCAAATTCCTTTGAGATGTATTTTTATTTCTCATGGCGTTATGCTGCTCCCTGGCGTTGTAATTTAAAAACAACAGGCCCCATTTTTGAGAAACGGCACGGCACGTACGTACATGTTCTAAATTTCAACAACATGTAGTTTTCGGGGGATATTCGGTTTTTAAGAAAGTTTGTAGGTAATCTTGCACAAACCAAAAAATATATCCACAAAATGAGGGGGCACCCGGATTTGAACCGGGGACCTCTTGATCTGCAGTCAAATGCTCTACCACTGAGCTATACCCCCTTTGCACACTTAACAGCCAGTCGTGTGACACTATAAACATTTATCTCTACACTGTTCCTGGTGTCAAAAGGCTTTTTACTGATAAATTTGATATGACGAATAACTGATTATAACTTACCAAAATGACTCCTTTCGCCTAAGAAATTGGCTCGTTTACAACGTGATTTGCATATAATTTACTGGTTAATGTGCTTTACAGTGTCAAAAATGAATACATGTTGAGCGTTTGACGACAATACAGAATAGAATTTACTAAATTGAACGCATTGGAAGAAAGTTTGACGCACACAATAAGACGTCATGACCGGATATTGTGTTTTGGAGACGCGACAGTTATACGTCATGACCGGACATTGCGTTTTGAGTTTGACGCACACAGTATGACGTCATGACCGGATATTGTGTTTTGGTGACGCGACACTTATACGTCATGACCGGACATTGCGTTTTGGAAACGCGACACTCAACCGATTGTTGTAGAAGATTGTTAAGGCTTTTTTTCCATAATGGTACGTTTATTCTCTTTATTGCCTTTATTAGAAATAAAAAGATATTACTTTGATAACTCATCCTAACTGTACCCATACGGTAATAATATGTGGATTTTTTTGTTATAGACTTTATTGAGAGATGCATTTATTGTGAATGTGATTAGTCACTGGTGCTTGGTAACATTAGCTAGCATTGATCATACGCGTTGTTCCCTTTATTTGGCTAAATTATTTTAGATTTGTGTGTTTTTGATACTAATCACTAAAAAATGTATGCCATGCATATTAGAATTCTCGAGGTATCCACTCCGACATTAAAGACAGCGTACCGGCAGCAGGCTTGTGTCCACCGGGGGCTTATGGTGTCCATGATACGCTACGCAATGGGTAAGTTACTTTACTTTTTATTTTGAGTCAGACGTTGTATACTATGATAATAATGCTAGAATAACGACTGAAATAACATATATGGATGACGTGTTGTTTAAAATCTTGTCCTTCACTTATAGGTTCAACAATGTCAAAAATGAGATCATTCCTGCCCATCCATTGGAGCTGTCAGAAAAAAATGTAAGTGGGTTGTAAATAAGTGCCAAATTCAAAATCCCAAAGCATATTTTAAGGCCTTTAGTAATAATGCAGTGGTAATTATCAATTTATTTGTAATGATTTGAGCAAAAATGAGTCACAAACACTGAAACTGCATTTTATTTTTATTTATTTTTTAATAATGTTATTTGTGTGTTTTCCATTATGACCAGTTCCAGTTGAACCAGGACAAGATGAATTTCTCTACCCTCAGAAACATCCAGGGGCTCCATGCCCCACTTAAATTGCAGATGGAATATCGGGCAGCTAAACAGGTAACTAACACACATATTTTAAAGCTTTTTTCATTTTTTTTTTTAATTCCTCTTCTGTTTTTTGCCAGATCCAGCGTCTTCCTTTCTTGCCGAGCTCCAACCTTGCGCTGGACATACTGAGAGGCACTGATGAATCCATCGGCTTTGAGGACATCCTTAATGGTGACACACCAAGTCTTTTCCTCAGTTGTAATTTTCCCATATTTGTTATTAATCATATATACATTTGTTTTTGTTTCAGACCCAACACTGAGTGAAATGATGGGTGAGCCACATGTGATGTTGGAAAGCAAACTGGGATTATTTTAGAAGATGAAAACATTGTTATTATATTTGTTTGACCTGCTTAACTGAGATGATCACCACAGCTTTTGTATTATTCCAAACTGCTTGGCAATTCTAATAAAATATAATACAATATCATAGTCATCATATTGCTTTTGAATCATCATTGGGAATGACTGCTGTTTATTTAAATATAAAGCACTCACTTTTTTTCCACCTATAATTGAATACATTTCCAGTAAAACAACTAAAAAGGCACAGTAGTTTATCATTACACTGAATATGATTATTTCATATTGAGTCGAGATAAAACAGATGTACCTGGTGGAGGGTGGGAGGAGCCAGCAAGCGAAGAAAGACCAATGAGAGCAAGCTAATGTTTACTATAGCATACACATAGCCAATACATATTGTGTAGTATAAACTCATTGCTAAACAATTCGGAGGATGAATACGTCTGCTAGTGGCAACAGAGGCGTACAGGGCTGTGCTGAGAGGAACCCGAGACCCAGGTGCTTGTATTAAATTTGTGTGTTAGGAATAAATACACTCGTGTGTGAAAATGTCGGCTTGATGATACCTTTCTATTGCAGAACGAGCGCGCATGTTGTTGGATGAGTGCCAGTTGGGTAAGATCACAAATTGCAGTCAGATTACTAACTTGATTTTATGTTGATTTATGAATAAAATTCCAACTAGACTCCTACTTGAATGGTTAAGTGTATCAAAACTTTTGACACGTGATAACAAAAAGTACATTGTAAGAATTTGTCATATTTTGAATTTAACATTTTATCTTAAGTGGGGACTAATTTGTGTGGTATATAATGTCTTTTTGGATTCATGTAGTTTATTTTTAATGGAATCACTCATTACACATAAGGGGGAAACATCAAACTCTTGTTTTACTTTTGTACACAAATCCAGAAGTGGATTCCATGCAAGTGTATTTGAATGAAAATCAGCATTAAATGTACAAAAGGTTGGTCAAAGTCGACGGTGAGGGAGGGGAGAGAAGAAACGTAGAGGTTCTGTAACTCACTGTAGCAATCAATTGAAATCTCACCGCCATCGGACCAACCGAGGCATTTGACATGTGTAACAGTATATAAAGTATTAATGCCTGCTATCTGTTTTAGTATTGGTGCATTTATTTTATATAGTTAGGAAAATAATTTCCCCGACATGTTGCATATCAAAATAAAATTTTAAATGGAATAGACTTTATTTTTTAAGGCTAATACCTAGTTTTTAAATTAAACACAATGCACTTGCAGGATTAGAACGAATTCCCAAGAGTTTATGGGGAACGGAGTCGTTGGACACTGGAATCCTGCACCGGATATCCGTATATCAGGAATATCAACCCGTAGCCCGTGATATTGTATTTAGTAGTTCTTTTTTGTAGTCATTATTTAAAATTAAGACATATATGTGAATAGAAAATGTCGTTTTGAAGTAAAATAATTGATTTGTCCATTTTCGGTGTTAAACGAGGTGAACATTTCCCGTCAAACCATACTATGTATGTTAATGCACATTAATAGCCACAAGATGGCAATGTTGGCCAGGGTTTCTTTTCCAATTCACCAACTTGTTTCTGTGCTATGAAGTTGAACAGTTTTCATGTTTGATAAAATTCTATACCTCCTGACTACCAGGAAAAAAAATGTGTTGTCCAATCACATTTATTTTGAAATTCTCCAATTTATGTAAAGTATTAATTGGAAGAAATTGTGTATCATTGGAAAGCTCTAAATGTCCTCTCTAGAGCACAATGCAATTGGATGCACTGAGTTGGAGATATTTAGGTTTACAAATGTCCTCTGCAGAGGACAAATTTGAAATACTGGTAGCCAGGAGGATATAAAGTCAACTTAGTTAAGAGGTACATTACCAGTTTTTACGTATTGCTGCAAAGCAGCTCAAAGCTGTTTTGGAAAATCCATTAAATTCTCCCGCAGGGCCAACTTCGAGGAAAATATATGTTCTGCATCTGAAAAAAAATAAACAAAAACAAGAGATTCCTTCTCCATTCTGTCACATTGGAACGAATTTCCAGGTCATATGCACATCTAATTCAGTTTTAAAATATACATTTTACCAGGTCTCAGTTATGACTTCGCATTCCACATTAAAAATAGGTAAACAATTCCAAACATCATATATCATTCAATATTACTGATATCTTACGATGTGCCCCTTCAAGCAAGAGAAAAACATGAGAACCAGTTATCCCATAAATTCTGCTGTTATGCCAATTTCTTTCTATATCAAAAAATACAAACCTAAAATATAAAGTCGTTATTTCTTATAGATTGAGAAAATGTAAGGAGTTACGTTAGAAGGTACAGTTTGTTATGAAACATTAGTTTCAACTCTGATAGGTTGGGTTAGATTTGATTTTTTGGGTCCGATCTTACCTCTAATCAACCCTCTTTTTTATAACCTAATTGCATCATCATCCATTGTGAAAAAAACACACAAAAGAAAAAAGAAAACATGACACACTTTATTTATACATCCGTTTCCTTGATATCACACATTGTGTGTTCTGTTTAAATTTGGCACATTAGACAGAACAGTGGTTTATCATAAGTGCTAGTTTTCCTCCTTGCTGTGTGGTAATTGTGCAACAAATCACAATGAATGCTGCAGGGAGTGAAGAGGCAGCAGGCTGCTTACCATTTGGGAGTGGGTTGCCATGACCACGGATCCACTTCAACTGCCTAAGAGTTGGATTAGTCTTAATTAACGTTAATGATCAGCCAACACACATGCAATTCAATGGATTGGGCCTAATGATTGCACTTTGTCCTATGTAACAGAAAATCAATATGCTGCCCTTACAGTGTGCTTTTGGTCAAAAATGCAGATTTTCTTCAGTTAATAATATTTGGAATAAAGATTACAAGATGACCTTTAGCTCACTTGTGGGGTTGCAAGTTTGATATTTTAGAGCAGGGGTATCAGACTTGGGTTGGTTCACGTGGGCTGGATCATTTTAGATATATTATTTAGATTTTTTTGTTTATAAATGGATTAAAAGAACTGGATTAAAATCCCTGAATATTCAGTTTTTATAGATCTATGACAATGTTTATTTGAGATTTTTTAAAATATATTTTTAGATTTTACAAAATGATTTTTGAACTAAAAACTGAAAAAATTGATAAAAAAATTACAATTATTGATTTAAACGGGGAAAAATCAGGAAATTTAATATACATCTATACTTTTCATTTTAATTTGATCCTAAAACAGAAAGTCAGCACTCATGATTTACTTTCCCGGGCCACACAAAATGATGCGGCGTGCCAAATTTGGCCCCCGGGCCATCACTTTGACACTGGTAGTTTAGAGAAAACTGTTCCATTTCAGTTATTGGAAGATAAAAATACTCTTGGACTGGAAACTGATGAATTGAGATCTGATTTGGCTGGATTTTTAGGGCAAAATAAAGACCACTCAACCCAGTATAAACTGTGGAGGAGGCATGGTAATGGTTTGTGATTGCTTTTCTGATGCTGCATTTGGGGTTTTCAGTCTTTGAAGGGTATTATGAAATATGAATCCTAAAAAAGGCATTCTAGGTCTGCTATCACGTCTCCCTACAATCATGAGGTCCTGGCTTGAAGTCTCAGAACCTCCCACATAGAGTTCATTTTCACTATACAAGAGCATGACTCACAAAAATCCCCAAAACAACAAAAAACAAAAACACCTTTTTGTGTATTACTTGAATTCATAAGCACCATGGGAAAGGAACTTGGCAGAGAGGCAATCTACAACTTGGACAGGTCACCGCTCAATCACAGAAACAGAAAAAACATTCATAATCACATTCACGCTGATTGGGAAATGCAGACAGTAATCAGGAACCTCCCAATTTGTTTAATTGTACATTTACCAAGACTGATTCACTGATTCTCCTGCTTCTCACTTTGCTTTACTCAACTTAACACAGCTTCCCACACACACCTTGTCAGATAAATTCCCCCCGTCATCTTACTAGGGTCACAGGGGGTGCTGGAGCCTATCCCAGCTGTCTCTGGGAGACACTCTGAATTGGTGCCTAGTCAAAAAAACAACCATTCATGCTCACACTCGTACTTAG
This sequence comes from Stigmatopora nigra, assembly GCF_051989575.1. Lineage (NCBI taxonomy): Eukaryota > Metazoa > Chordata > Actinopteri > Syngnathiformes > Syngnathidae > Stigmatopora > Stigmatopora nigra. Next base: position 7,231,492 of record NC_135523.1, on the reverse strand, counting down.
GGGCAATTTAGAGTGTCCAATCAGCCTACCATGCATGTCTTTTGAATGTTTGACGAAACCGGAGTTCCCAGAGAAAACCCACACAAGCCTGGGGAGAACATGCAAACTCCACACAAGTGAACCGACATAGATTTGAACCCAAATCCTCCATTCTGAGGCTGATACGCTAACCACTCATCCGCCGAGCAGCCCCACCCTCACCTATCAAATTTTATCGTGAAATGCCAAACTCCCTCCTGGCATTTTGCGTTTGTTTCCACACGCCATCTGCCACTAAACGCACGTAGGCATCATCCCGTAGATTAATAAAATGTCATCACCTGCCTCCTGCTCTTTAGTTTTTTGGCTTTTGTCGACACAAAAAGAAAATGCCATCAAATTGAACATTTTTTAGCTAACGGTTTAAATTGTAAACTTCAGTTGTGTACTACATATTCAATTAAGTGTGTTTATCAGTAGGCTTAATAGTATTATAGTTTAATACTACCATAAAAAAGTACCTGGCACACTATGATCATATTTTTTGCTTCAGATTTAATTAAAAGATATGTACTCCTTCAGTACTTTACAATTGAACTAAATTACATAAATTTGCCATCTCTCCCGAACCTTATGAAAAATCTGCTGATTATAATTATGTGGAATTATTACCTTTTTACTGAAAGTTAATTCATTTTATTAGTGAACCACACTATGAAAAAACTTTGATGTTTACTACAATTCTATTATTTTCTTTGTTCTGCAGACTAAATTGGGTTACATTAAAATCTCCAATTTGATTTAAGGATAAACAGATCTTCAATATCAACAAATTCCTTCTAATTAATGTTTTTTTTTTTGGAAATTGCGTATTCCCTTGGTAATATTCATACATCTTTTTATTCATATTTATTCAATGGGAACATGTGGTGCTTCACAGTCTTACTCAGAAAAAAAAAAATTGCTTAACCTTGTGTTTATACTTTCCTCATGGAGATGTATCTCTAATTATGCATGTAAAGTATACAGCAAAAGAACTAACATATGGATTTTGTGACTAAACACATTACAACATGTATAGAATATGTGTTAACAGATATAGTAGAGTCCGAGTGACTACTTTGTGTGTAAACACTACCAAAGTGTGGGATGAAATACTATGCGTTTGTACACAGTTAGTTGGCTCACACCTAAAGGCGCACTATTACATGCTTCACTGCAATAAAAATCAAAACAACGTTGAATATAAGAGTAGGCGAGCCACTTATGTATACAAACTAATCACTCACTCACTATCATCACAAAAAAAGGTAGTTTCCTGTTAAGATTGGCAACGTTTACATATATACAATATTTTAGTTCAAGTATATTCCATTGTTTTAGGCATCTGGAATAGTTCTTTCACTTGCGTGAAACTATAGGGTTATAAATCGAGCATTTTCTGATGAAAAAAACCTTGCAAAATTCGATATGTACCACTAATAAAAGATTTAATGGTCTTTCACTGCAGAAATGAGGTCATAGGTTTCTTCATAGCTAAGCAACAATATCGTTCTTTACTTAACAGATGAATATATATTTTGAAAATTGTGGAAAGAAGCTCGTTTGAAAGGTTTTTTTAAACATGTTTTATGGCCTTGAATGACTGGGTTACTACTAAGAATTCCATTTTGAGAATGTGAATGGCTTTGTGTATAAACGTGACCTTTTCATACGATTTGTTGGCTTTGACTTTGACCAATATACCGTATTTTCCTTTTATTGCTTATATTCTTCACCTGATGGTTAAGTGAGGAGTCATATTAAAGCATATTGACTTTCTAATGAAATGCAAGAGTTCTTTTTGGAACCCTTTGTCCTCAAGCCACAAAATGTACTCCAGTTTTCTTTTTTAACCTAATTTGGCACAGTAAAGATCTTAACTGGGTCAATTATTTTCTCTTCTTCTGCCTCGTGGCTGTATTTACCTTTGTGTGTGCGCATTTAAGCTTTATTCATGAGGGTTAGCAATCAATGAAATGCTCTACATCTATTAAGGGAACATTTTGTGACTCTAAAGGTGTGGAAATATCAACAAGACCCCCCACTGTATTCTTTACTAGTTAATACTCATTGACCTTTGTGCAAATGTATTATTAACCTTTTAAACATTAAAAAAAAACAAAGTCGGGCTCATAAAAAATAAAAGAATCAGTAAAGGACCTTTTGTTAATAGCTGAAAATAATGGCTAAATTTGAGAGAGAGAATAGAGAACTGCATATTTATGTACATGTGGGTGGAGTATTTAAAGTAATGGGTTAATATGATTATTGCACAAAATTAATTATGACTTTAGGTTATCATGAAGAATTTGAAGGTAATCCTTGTTCTTCCTTATCCCATTTACTCTCTATAAAGCAGACAGAAAATATGGTATATGTGGTGCATTTATCCCCATTAACAGTGAATTAATTTTAAACAATACTCCATTCCTATCCATCATCCCACAAAATAATATAAAAATGTTTTTCCCACTTGAGTGCACATTAAAATGTGTCCTCCTCCTCTGCCCTACTTCACACAAAAACATTTTGCTCTTTCCTCTCACCCTTCTGGCTTGGCTTTACAGTTATTGGGTGTTTATAGTGGTATTAAAAAAAGTTAAAGCACATCAGTCTTGTGTTCACAATAACAAGGAAGAGTCAAAGTTTCCAATAAAAGGCCATGTGGCAGAAGATGGACATTTGAGGTTGTAAATGAAGCAATAGAAAATGCTCTGTGGGTGATCATGACTGTGTAAGGTTTTGCGTGGGCTTGAGTCAAAGTTTTGGATGCTGCGTGGATGAGATCTTGACAAACTGACAGCTAACATAAAAAGCAAATCTGACAGCAATTTAATAATTTATCACGCATCTCATCCTGATTATGTGCATGGATGTCAATCGTATCAAGCAGCACTGCCAAAATTCCATGTATGACTGCTTCCTTTATATAACTTTATGCTTTTATCTGCTGTGTTAGAAGATCAAAAGTAATTTTCCCCTCACTAAATTTGGCACATTTTTTTTTTTGCCGGCTTCTAATGTGCTGACTGAACGTGGGAGCGGTTGTAAAGATAGAGAGGGCAAAAGAGAAATAAAACCATCCTGCTGAGTGTGGGAGTTGCCTGTGGGTTTAAAGTTCTTATTTTCTTCTGCTCTGACTTACTGCTGTGACTCCTCTTAAATGTACAGTAAGCCTGCTGGCTGTGTTTGTTTTGAAAATGAGACGGTCTCCATGTTGATCGATGTGGGAGCTTAACCATCATGGCTGGAGTGTAAATCTGAGGAGTAAGGACACTGAAGGATTTTTTTTTTTGGCTGTCCAGTCTCCTTGAGGCTGTGGCTAGAATTTGTCATCTCCACACCCACAAAATGAACAGATCTCTTGATGTGCATCTTTTTGTGCAGCAAGTCAGTGTGCAAAGTAGTTCTTTGCTGGTCAATTAGGGACATAACACTTCTCTCACTCAGGATTCAAATCCTAGAACAATATATATACAGTAGTACTTCTATTTATAATTCTCTCTACAGAAAAAATATATACAGCTACTTTTCCGTAATGCCTGAGCAGTATAGTGGCCACCGGGGGAGTTTGAGTGTTACCGTAACCGTCCGACCAATAAGATCGTAGATCACAAGTGTCAAAGTGGCGGCCCGAGGGCCAAATCTGGCCCGCCGCATCATTTCGTGTAGCCCGGGAAAGTAAATCATGAGTGCCGACTTTCTGTTTTAGGGTCAAATTGAAATGAAGAGTATAGATGTTTATTAAATTTGCTGATTTTCCCCCTTTTAAATCAATAATTGTATATTTTAATTCATTTTTTTCTGTTTTTAGTTCAGAATGATTTTGTAAAATCTAAAAATATATATAAAAAGCTAAAATAAACATTGTTTTAGATCTGTAAAAAAAATGGATATTCGGGGAATTTAATCCAGTTCTTTTAATCGATTTATATAAAAAAAAGATTATATCTAAAATGGTCCGGCCCACGTCAAATCAAGTTGACGTTAAAGCAGCCCGTGAACCAACCCAAGTCTGACACCCCTGTCGTGGATAGTAGATGAGAGTAGAGGTTTATAAACATGTTTATTTTGGAATTGCGCTGCTTATAATTATAATGTGTTTTGCATATTCTGCATAGTTTGATGGATGATAGAGACCTAAAATGACAAAAACAAAATTCATTTTTTTGTCCTTTAGGCTTTCAGGTGAATTCCCTTAATAATGTTGTTGCTAATGACACAGATTGGAATATTCGCCGTAGGCTGTTCAGAGATTAACCATCACACATTAACCCACGTACCCTAAAGTGATCCTCTTAATCTTTTCCAGAGGTTTTGAAGTGATTGAAGTTCTACTACAGCTTGGGGCAATTGGGGGAGGTTTAAATGAAGGAGAAAAAAAAAACAAATAATACATTCAAACTGAACAGATTAAAAATTGCACTTGCAGATAAGGATTTTGGACTTTCAGAATAATCAATGAGTGCTGTTTTTTTTCCTATTTGGAAAGTTTGTAGTCTTATCCCCTTAAAGCTTTTCAATTGCTGTTTATTTGGAATAGCGGTAAGTTTTCCCCAGGCAAATTAGATAGATTTGAAAGATCAGACACAGTAACCTCATTTTATTCGATTCTAGCCACATTAATTAGGCAAAGCAATTAGTTTGTATTGCACAAGTCAACACAAGTTAGTCATTCAAAGAGTTTTACATTACATGAGACAAAATCAAGAAAGAGAAAGTATAAACACTAATAAATAGATGTGAGAGGATGAATAAGTTAGACCAGCGGTCACCAACTTTTCCAGGTCTACACATCTGGATCAAACAATCAGGATAATTATCAGGTTCCTGCACATTTTGCTGATGAGCTGAATTATAAAACAAACAAGCAAAGTCAGTAAAAAGTATAGAAAGAATGTAGCAGTCGTGCATATTTTCTTTCATTAATATTTTCAATGAAAATGTCGAGTGATTCTGTATGCTGTTTTCCAGTGTTAGGCTCAGAGAACTGAATTTGACCCCAAAAGTATACATATATTAGAGCAAGTGTGTCAAACTCGGGTTGATTTGCGGGCCGCATTAACGTCAACGGCATTTCATGTGGGCCGGACCATTTGAGATCTGATATTTAGATTTTTTTTTAAAGAATTGGATTAAAAGAACTGGATAAAAAGCCCTAAATAGTCAGTTTTTTATAGATCTAAAGCAATGTTTATTTGAGCTTTTTTTCTTAGTATGGGAACAAAATACTTTTTAAAAGTGGAAAACGGAAAATGTGTATATATTTATTTTTAGATTTTACAAAATTCTTTTGGAACTAAAAAATGGATGAAAAATTGCAGTGATTGTTTTTAAAAAGAGGGAAAATCAGGAAATATAATATACATCTGTCATCATTTTGATTTGATCCGAAAACAAAAAGTCGGCACTCATGAATTACTTTCTCGGGCCACACAAAATGATGCAGCGGGCCAGATTTGGCCCCCGGGCCAGCACTTTGACACCTGTGTATTAGAGAATTTGCATATGCATGTGAAGACCCTTATTGAAATACAGCTATGGTATCATAAAATGAGGATCTTGAAATATATGATAACTTTGGGTACCTCTGCTATTCTCACTTGCTCATTCCTTTACAGTTTTAAATCAGAGCACCACTTGGCTATCATTACATCATTCACATTGTAAATGTATGTTTTCTCAGGAATGAGATGTGGCCATTGGATGAAGTTCTTTGTGAAAAGGTGGTGGATGAAGAGCATGGACGCCATGTTGACAACTACTGCTAAGAGGGAAAAAAAGGTAAATTTAATTGGCACTGCATTACTGGTACTAGTCAGCATTTGCCCACATCAGTACTCAACATTAGTTGGACTGAATGCAGCTAATGAGAGGGTTGGCTTACAGAGAATAATTTGATTGGAATTCACTTTGACACTGCATATCAGCAGGGGTGAAGGTTGTTCTAAGAATTTATCAACTAAACCTTATATGACATTGGAAGCCAACAATCAGAATTATTGTACTGTTATTCTGATGTTCATATGTTTTGTCAACCTAAGGCTTTTAGTTACTTATTGACTTGAGTGCTGAATGTCTTGGGATTCACCAGCAGGCATTAAAGCTGTGGTTCAGGTGAGACCGCATTGTGCAGATTGCAGTATACCGTAGCTCTGCAACAATCAATATGGCACTGTACGTGCATGAAATGATCATATTAATATAGTTGGTATCTCTCTCACAGTGATTCAACCAGCATTTTCTCATTTACATATTTAGTTTTTTAACTGTAATGATTGATGGCTTTCTTACTGGTACTCATACTCCAAAGTAAGTAATAGTGACATTTCTGGTTGTAGAGGCAAGTTTATCATAGCAAGTGAAATGCGAAAATAAACAAACAGGCAAAGTTTGGCTTTTTTAAAAGCATGACAGGACTGTTAAAAAGTATGTAATTGCTCATATGGTGACGTCAATGTGCTTGCTCCCCATTAAGAAGATTCTTGTTGTCGTAGATGAGCTCGTGGGTTTGAATCTTGGTAAAAAAGGGGGTGGAGGGAGCACAGTATGTTGCCACTCCTATCAAAAAAGATTATTCTGTCTGAATATAATTGTGAAAGAAATCATGTTAACAAAAATTTCAAATTTACTAATACATGATACAGTTTTTAACAAGTATTTCATTTTACCAGTATTAAACAGTAATCTCAATGTTTCTTTTTTTTCAACAATTTGAATTTGCATTCTATCTGAAACAGTGGGCTGGTAGACGAGTGGTTAGCCTGTCTGCCTTGCAGTTCAGTGTTTGGGGGTTCAAACCCAAATGGGTCTAATTTTAGCTGTTTGATTCTTTTAATTTTGGTTCATTTTTGTAATTATTGATTACATGCGTGACCATCGCGAGTAAAAATAATATGATGTTGAAATGCTCAAAAAAATTAAAACATAACATAATTCAAACTCAACAACAAATGGACTGTCATCGCTAGGATCTGTCCCTTTTTATTTCTCCTTTTTGTAAACAACCCATCACTACCCGATGCTCATTATCAGGTTATTGCTTTTTTTTTATTGCTATTCTAATTTGCCTCCAGGGTAGTTTATGAAAGCCACATTATCCCATGCAGATTAGCATGTATTATTACCAGCTACAGTAAATGTAATCAATATTAATTACAGTTGAATTAATGGTTTACAAAGCACCAATGCATCAATCAAACCAAGTGTGGTGCTTTACATTTTTATTAATCATCACAGTATTGAATATGTGAATAATTTTCACATGCACTTAATGTTTGAATTCACCCTTCAATTAGTATGTATGTTTTTCTTTATTTTTAAAGTCCATCTGATGTGACCTTTTAGGTGACTCATGAGCCTTCCCCTTAGCTCCTGGAGTGGTGAGTCATCTGACTATTACCCCAAATAACATCTTGTCAACTGGAAAAAAAAGTGTTTCACTCTAAATGATGATAAAAGAAAAAGAAAATTCTCGCATTGAGAAGAGGACTTGTTTGTAAACATAGATTTCTAAGCATCTTTTAATTTAAAAGTACATGCAGTACATAAAGTAAATGGAATAAGAATAATAACCCAAATGCCATAGACATCTGGGATAGGCTCCAGCACCCCCGCGACTCTAACGAGGATAAAGCGGTTCAGAAAATGAGATGAGATGAGACTTTTAGATGGTGGCGTCCCTTCAGATTCTTTTTAATGCTAAAAAGTGTGCCACAGCTCAAAACAGGTTGGAAAACGCTGCCCTAGAGGACAACAGTTGGTGACCCCCTTATTTAAAGTGGATCTAATTAATTCTAAAATAGACCTAAAGTGTTATTACTAGGAGCACAGGAGATAATGGGGCAGCATGTCCACCTCAAATCATTTCTTGACCTTTTTTGAACCACATCTTACAACAGGAACTATGATCTGTGCGAGCTTTCATAATATCAAAGGTATCAAACTGGATAATAGTGCAAAAATATTCTGTGGTATGACAATGGACATATTACTATGGAGCACAGCCTTCAGCACCAACAATGACTTCACCAAAAAAAAAAAACATCCCTTCAAAACTACTTAGGAAGGCTGTCAGGAGTCCAAAAACAACTTTGAAGTTATGTCTGAGATGTTTAATACATGTGACAACATTTTATCATATACAGGTAGCCAAACTAGAAAAACGGAAGGAAGCCTTACCTTTGAAAAGAAAACATTTTGCAAAAAAAATCACACTAAAAAGCCCCCTAAAATGTTGAAAGAGGATTACTTTCAGTCAAATTTAGGAACAAACCACTTTCACTAACAAAAACATTGAGTCCTAGAGCAAGTGGTAGTTTGTACATTTTATCCAGTCAGAAGGACATCATTTTAGACTGAATGAATAATGGAAAAGTAATCATGAAAGAACATTACTGGAAGGGACACTCCTGGACATTAAACCGTTTGAACTGTTACACTCGGGTTGGCACGACAGGTCATTCAGAGGTTGCGTCAACAGACTGGGTGAAAGTTTCTTTCCTGGAGCTATTACCACAATAAATATTTAAAACATTTTAACCAAAGGAAATTGCTCTCAAACTATCTTAACATTAACCACATCTGGAATAATAATGATGGTCTATGGAATTTCACTCACTAACGTGAAGTAGCTGCATGGTAGGCTAGTAGAACGCTCTAAAAAATGTTCGTTGGTGTATTTATATATGTGGTTTTTAGTCTTCATTTGCCCTGCAATTGATTGGAGGACAACCAAATCATGATGTCATTTTGGCTTGAATGGTCTCCAACACCCCTGTGATCTTTGCGAGTATAAAAATGATTGAATGATGACGCATAAGCATAATTTTTACGATCTTTCAAGATTAGACTCCAACTTTTCATTGCCATTTATTTCAGACAGAATCCGTTTTGTGTCACCCACATTGGTTCCGGTGACGTGCTATTGCTATTGTCAATGTCACCTACATATAGCCACGTCACCCCTATCTTTTGTAACGGCAGACCTATTGGCAAGGCATCTTTGCTCAATTTCTGTTTGTGTTTTGCTATTTTTCTTGCTCAAACCAGAAACTTCAGTCAAAAAGAGAACCTTTTCTTCTTACTGGTCAATCGAAGTCTTTGGCAGTCAACTTTGTTTCTTCAAAATATTTGATTGACGTCTTGAGCAGTCAGTTAACTATTGATGGACTTATTTTTGCCTATAGCAGTCAGTGTCAGAGTCTGGTTGGTCGGACCATTTTAGATTTAATATTTAGATTTTTTTAGTAAATGGATTAAAAGAAGTGGATTAAAATCCCTGAATATTCAGTTTTTTTATAGATTTAAAACAATGTTTATTTTAGCATTTTATATATATTTTTCGATTTTACAAAATTATTTTTGAACTAAAAACACAGAAAAAATGAATTAAACAATTAGAATTATTGATTTAAAAGGGGGAAATCAGGAAATTTAATATACATCTATACTCTTCATTTTAATTTGATCATAAAACAGAGAGTCGGCACTCATGATTAACTTTCTCTGGCCACACAAAATGATGTGGCGGGCCAGATTTGGCCCCCAGGCCGCCACTTTGACATATGTGGCCTATAGTCTCTGATTAAGCCAGTGGAAAATGTTGGTCTGTCATCGTTTATTTCAAGCTTATTCTCTTTTCTATGTATTATTCTAGTATTATTCACTGGCATAATTACAAATTATTATACCAAAGTATAGTGCTAAAAGCACAGAACACAATGAGGTGACACATTCAAAGGTATCTGTGAGTTTGTGTGCTCCATGACAATGTGGGAGGTCAGCGTGATTCCACGTGTGCCAAATTTAATGCATCTTATTAAGGCAAATGAGCGGTGCCAGAGTCCTTGTGTCACCCTGGCCAACGCAAGTGTTTTGATATTTGAGCAAGGTTGATGTGCTGAAAGGTCAAACTCATTGCAGCGTCACTTTGATATTTGCCAGCCAGATAACCTTCAACTAAATTCCATCTCTCACAAAGTGGCACAAGTTTGGCACAAGCACAAAATAATTGTTTTACCCCTACATAAGCGGTACAGAAAATGAATGAATATTACCAAAGTTGAGTGTGTAAGATATGATAGGACTACTTTCTCTTTTGTTCTGATCCTAAAACACTTAAAAAATAATGATACATTTACTAGGATGCATTCAGTATTTAGGCCTGATACGGAGCTGTTAAAACTATTTTTTTTAAATTTGTTATGCTAGGTAATTCACTCTAAAACCTCCATAATAGAAATTATCAGTTATAGCTTGACTATGCTGGAAGAACATATCAATAAGAGGTGTTTGACTCAGTTGACCTTTCGTATTAGTCACATGCACTAGTTGTCTACAATGTTGCTGGCTATAGTAATGGAATACACAAAGACATGCGCTGGTAGCGGGAGCTTCCATTGGATAATTACACAACATTTATGTGCCTGTTGACCTCGGAGTTAATGACCAATTTCTCTGCAAGACTAATGTGTGCAACGTGAGAATTCTAAGGTGGATTACCCAGAAAGCTGCCACGGGCGTTGTTATTAGTCATTCTAGTAGATGACATCCCTCTAGCAGTAAAACATAACACATAAAATGCTTTATCTTTTGTCTAAATATGACAAGGCTGAAAATATTTCAGGATTAATAAGGGGAAGAATAGAAAGTATGTAGAAATTGGTTTAAATCATACTCGTGCAGACATGTCAGAAGGTATTTTGTAGAGAATTTGCTTAGTATTTTTGAGTTGAAGTCTGTGTTCTTTTCAATTTGAATATTTTAACTTAAGGCTACTACATAGTCCTTTGCATGTCAGATTTCATCAATAATAATAATAATAAACGGACATAGGTTTTGTAATCATCATTGACTCGACAAAAGCCTAATTGTCATAATACCCGTATGATGAAATTGCAGATCACCGATTAACGTTTTTTTTTATGTTACCTCAATCCGTAGTTATTACACAGAAGGGATTGTGTGTCGTGTTACCGAAAGTTTAGATTCCTTATGGATGTGTTAAAAACTGTCCTTAAGCCTATTTGTCTGTACTTTGTGAGATAGGTTAGTAATAAGTACCACAATTACAAGATTCTTAACGTAAAACAACTTCTCCATTTTTCTTCAATTCTTAAACACTCTTACCAGAAGTTGATGCGCACAAACTTACTACCATCCCAACTGTGTAAATCAATCTATAAATTTATATCACAAAATAAATTCTAAACATTTTGACAGTTGTATCTAGCTGAACATCACTTGTCATACTTTCCAAAGATTCACATTTTACATTTAATTAAGAAGCATATGGTTGTCATCAGAGGAGGTCATTGCTTGAGGCAAAAGTAGGGCTGTTTCCTGTCGGCTATGCATCTGCTGTCTACCCTTTAGATGTTAGAATTGCAACAGACAAGGAGAGATTCCTATCTCATGAGAGCGATAAAATGCATCCAGAATGCATTATTCTTCATGCTGACATCTGTACTTCAGTGCAAACATCCATCATAACAACAATATATGGACATTTGGACTATTTTTATTTTATTTTTTAAAATAGGATTGTCAGAAAGATGACATCTTCATTCATTTATTTTCTGTTTCTCTCATCCTTGCAAGAGTTGGAGTGGGTGCAGATGCCTAACCAAGCTAACAATGGGGAGTAGGCTGGGTATTTTGTGACAAATTGTATTGTACCTTTCCCATAATATGACTCAAGTAAATGTATCTTTGCAAATCTCAATATTATTAACATTTAACACGCTGACATTTCGGATTCAATTGCATGTGAGCTTCCATTGTGTTCCAATATTACAGTACATTGAAAATAATTCAAAAAAATACTTGAGTTTTGGATAACCTTTACTTGAAGAATTATACATCTAAATGCAAAATCCCTATAATTTTAGTTCAACACAAAAATGGACGGTCAAGAAAATGGCATTTATGCTGTCCTAAAAGAAAAAAACCTCTCAGAATAAATACAAACGCTCCCAGACTACTCAGGATTTGCCATTTAAATGAAATTTACCCTTAATTGATTTTGCAAGCTCACAAACCATTTATCTATAGCTTGTTTACGGTTATGCAGCCTGCTTTTTTTGTTTAGTCATGGCAGATTGTTTGCTGTGTGGCAGTTGTAGATGGGACTGATCTTCCTAATGCACCCTCCTCTGCAGAGGATATAAATTAGTCTGAACTATAGAGCTGATCTACCCCTGCCAACTTCATCTGCAAAGTGAGCAGTGTGAGGTGAAATGTGGAAGATAAAGTGTCAGGCTACTCTCAAGGCATGCACACCGCATCGACTCGTCCCTCAAGTTTCTTAAACGTGTCTTTGAGTCAGTATAACACAATACAACTTAAATGTTGACTACAAAAGGACTAATTAAAGTAAGGCTTACGAATTGGCTCAGGTTGCACTAGCAGAAGGCTTTTTTCTTTCTTGTTGATTAAAACTTTCCGGTTTGGAGACACATATCGACTAGTTGAGGACTTTTAAATGTCTTCCCTATATGCTGTTAAGTTCTTATTAAACTGATTAATTTTAAAGTCCCACATGTTTTTACACAGATGAAATGACAGTCAAAGAGTAGTTGTTTATTTACTGAACCGGTCATTCTCATAAGAGTTGCGGAGGGTGCTGGAGCCTATCCTAGCAGACACAGGATTGGGCCGGATGAACAACCACTCATGCTAAGACATATCTGAGGACAATTTAGAAGGTCAAAGAAGAAACATGCATAATTATTGCAATTGTACACAGGAAAAAATGTAATGGTTTGCCTCTGCATAGTTGAAACCGATCGTAGTCAGATGTAAGATTTCTGGTAGAGGCTGTATGACCCAATGGACAACAATTCACTAGGTTCACTATTCATGAATATCCAATTTGCGAAATTTTGGAGATATGAACAGCATCTGACTGGTCTACTTTTTCATGTCCCGTATTTTCTGGCCTATAGGGCACACTTAAAAATCCAAGTCATTTGAAACCACTTGTGTTCGTCAGTAGAATACTTATTGGGAACCGAGTGTAGTCTTTTTCGTGTGACAAGTTTGAATATAACATTGTCAGAGGAAGAAGTCCCGAAGAACATGAAAATTTACCATACAAGTTCAAAAAAACAAAACAACCAAACTAATTATACTGATTTAAAATAATATAACCAAAAATTAAGTAAATTAGGCTTGGGAGTATAGCTCTAGAGGACACTATGAATAAAGACTGCTTTTTAAAACTGTCCCCCAGGTTCAAGTGATATTTATTTCAAGGTGTAAACTTTGCTCTTTCAAATAATTAATACTTTCACAGTCCTCTTGATATTTTATTATGGAAATTAGTCACTTGTTAAACACACATTGGACTTTTATTTCTAACCTGTGTCTGCAGTTGCTCTTACTAGTCAATGATTATGTCTCAAAAATTAATAGAGTTTTATTGAGGATTACCGTGAGTAGATCACTGGAAACTATATACGAAAACATACAAATTCATTCATGTGTAAACAGAAATTCCTAATCGGGTAGTTTATTTCACAATAATGAAAACAGCCTAGTGGTTTCAAGCCTCTCTGTTTGGGATATTGGCTCTTCGCATGAATTAAAATGTGTCCTTGGAGATCTCCCTTTTGGGACGCTTATTTCAGCAGTCTTTCCCCTCTCGTGCATCGCGCCACTGCCTGCTCATTTTTGCAGACATACTTAGGATAATGAATAGCTGCAAGGGGCTGGCGTTCTTTACTGCAGCCCAGAAAATGGCCACACCGTCTGTTTCCACAAGGCAAAAATATATATACATGCTGGCGAAGCAACTCGAAGCATTGCACAGAATATTTAAACGTTTCCCAACATTTTTTATTTTCATTTAACATACCTATGAAAATGCAACACAGTTCAATCATGAAATTTTATTATTTTCAGAATATTGTGTTGGTTGGAGAATGGAAGCAAGGATTTCTGAGCTGTTGCTGCTGCCTCATTACTTATTGAAAAGCTATGCATTATTATGCATGCCTTGCATTCTTTTCATCGTTATATTTAGAAGTAAAGAGGGAAGAATTCCAGCATTGTACTGCGAATCAGGCCAATAGGGCAAAACACAATAAAATCATATTCTGTCAGTGTTGGCAACTTACAGTAATCCATTTATTTACATAATGAGCTGACTGGTTCCGGTGAATGTCTTTGTAAAATGTCACGATACACATACTGATATCCTCTAAAAAAGTATAAAAATCACTGCAAGTTGTCTAAAAGATTAAATGAAATGTGAAGTCCCTTAAACGAATACATTTGAATTATGTTAATAGCAATGACTCTTTACAGGAACTTTGTTGTAAGCATTCTAAATTGTCAAGTTGTTCCCCGCACTAAGCTATTTTTGAAAGTACTGCAGTAAGATAAACAAAATACAAGTCTAATGTTCATGTAAAGCAAGCGTGTCAGACTGTGGTTCGCCGGGCCATTTTAGATATAATATTTAGATTTTTTTTCTATAAATGGATTAAAAGAACTGGATTAAAAGCCCTGAAAATTCAGTGTTTTATAGATCTAAAACAATGTTTATTTTAGCTTTTTTAAATATATTTTTAGATTTTACAAGATGATTTTTGAACTAAAAACACAGAAAAAAATGATTGAAATTATTGATTTGAAAGGGGTAAAATCAGGAAATATAATATACATCTATAGTTTTCATTTTAATTTTATCCTAAAACAGAAAGTCAGCACTTATGATTTACTTTCCCGGGCCACACAAAACGATGCGGCCGCCCAGATTTGGCCCTCGGGCCGCCACTTTGACACATGTGATGCAAAGTGTTTGCCTGTCATATTTACGTCAGTTTTTGTTAAAATCTTAAATTTATTTTTTAAAGTTAAAGTTGCTCATTTTTTACCTTCCCTTGCTTTCAAAAATATGCACAATGATGTTGAGGAGTTGTTGACTACCTAAAACATCATTAAGTATTAATCATGACTATTTTAGTCCCTGAGGTAGTGATAACTTCTGTTTTGGCAGCATGGGTTCAATTTCTACTCAGTGACAGTGTGAATGCGAGTGTGAATTGTTTCTCCTGTACATACACATGAATTGCCTGGTGACCAGGTCATAGTCCATGAGAATATACACTCATAAAATACTGCATATCGCAATTTCTTTGACAAATATCATAGAGAACTGTTGTTAGATTTGTTGAGTCTATTTGGGTGTCATGGACTTTCCACTGATTCATTTAGTTAACTAACAGTGATTTTCCCCTGGGACCCACCAGGTTTTGAAGTAAGCCTCAGAGTTTATTGATTTTCAATTTTGTTATAGCAACAAAACACTTTGTATCTGGTAAAGGACATAATATGGAAATGTATATCTTTCAGCACTTCTATCTCTCTCCTTCACGCTTTCTTACCAGTGTTATAGATGGATCCCCCACTGACCTACTTGCCTTCGTAGAAACAGGTCAAGCAGCGTCACCCCAATGAGCTGCAACACACCTTCATCCTTACAACACAGTGACAGGAAACACGCCCCAAAAAAAGGCACACAACCAACACGACTGCATAAGGTTCCACGCTAAAAAAAAACGGCACCTTCAGTCTCAATACACATAACACGTACTGTAAGCATTCTGGTGCTTGGGTGCACTAACACATGTATGGGGTCATGTCACACTTTGCCAACCTTTCGTCTGTTGCACACACACACACAAACACGCTGTGCGAAAAGGCCAGATGGAATCACAGCGTGGGCTGTTGGCCTTTCACGCACTCTTGAGACTTGAATTTTCACTGTTTTTACTCCTTCAGCCACCATTTTTTTGGTTCTTCTATTTATTTTTTATTTAGCAGATTGTATTAACCTGCTTTTTTGACCTTTTTAAATTCGGTAACCATGCTGCTGAGGTTATAATAATGTGAAGAGGGTAAAAAACAACAACAATATAAGTACTCTACTAAGACCCGACATGCTTGGATCTTCACCCTTTTGTGTTGTCCGTGCTGTAAATATTGATTCAGGGTTAAAGGCAATTAGAATAATGGAGCTAATAAAAATGCAGCTATGTCTGTTCCTGGTTTTTGCTGAGTAGCTTTGGTCGGGAAACCTTCTAAGCAGCTCACAATGTGATTTAAAGAGATGCAGCCTTAGACAGAAATAAGCCCTAAATACATCTTACACAGAAGAATGTGTATGATACACTACCGATCAGCATCTGAGTGAGGGGAATTGCTTGCCAATGCCCTGAAGGTGAACTTAAAAGCAAACTGTATTAGAAGAGGAGAGGAAATAGAGGAATTGACTGCCCTGAAAACAATAATCAGTGAAATAATGATAAATAAAAAAGACAAATGGCATTATTGCTATCATTAGAACAACAATTATTTTACTTCTCTTGCCAACGCTATTTGAACTGTGGGAATTGGGGTTGTTTTAAGGTACACTCATTCATTCATTTTCTGCATTGCATATTCTCATGAGGGTTGCTGGAATCTATCCCAGCTGACTGTTGGTGGGGTACATCATGTTTGCTGACCAATCAAAGGAAACATAAACCAACCAGAGAAGTACAATACACTGCCAGATACCATAATAGTGTTTTTAAGAGAACAAATATACTCAGCAAGCTACAACAAGGCTTTTTTTATGTTACCAAAATTCCCATTTAATGCCATCAATCATTATTTGCATCAACCCATCCCAAGATATCAGAATAACGCTCACTCAGGCTCCTGCATATGCAAAAAAAAACACAATTTATCATTATAACCATTCAATCAGTGGAACAGGTTAAGTCTTATTTGGAATGTACTAACGTCAAGAAACTGGATCTGTCAATGCATTTAAAGTGAACGCATAAATCTTTCACTATGATTTTCTAAGGTAAAACTGACTTTCTTTTTTTTTCTTTTATCTTCTAGTAGGACCCGCCAGCTGGTGAAATTTAATTTTAAGTAAGAGCAGGGCTTGTTGTAAAAATGAATCATCCTGCTTTTATTTGATTCACTTTCAGTAGTTTCACCCTCGGTAAGGAAAAAAAGGACCTCTGTGCCCCTTTAATTTAGTTTCCAATACTCACTACTTATAAAGGGCTAGGTTTAATTTATGTTATCCACGTAGTATATGTATGCGAGGGTATGCTCATTTGTTTACATTAGGATCAATACTTAAATCAAAATGTTTCTGTGTATGTCTGTGCTGAAAAATTAATAGATTTTCAAAGTGGATGTCTTTGAAGGGGCTTCATAGTTAGTGTCTGTTTATTTACTGGTCGCAAAATTAGCTACACCTGCAAAATCCAAATGAGCTCAGATACAAGAGCTGCATCCAAAAATTAATCTTTTACATAAAGATTGCATTTTTTTGAAAGACGTGCATTTTACAGTTAGTGTATTTTTCTTTCGGTGGGCAGTGTATGATGGCGTTTTATCTTTACAAAATGTATTGAATATTGATATCGATCAGACGCCAAAAACTTTGTTAATTACTTCAATTTTTTAATAGAAGTGGAGTAGCAATCCTTTGCTTGTATTTTAAATATCATTGTGACTCTTAATGTCCAGAAATTTTAATATGCATCTGCTCAAATAAATAGACCTTGCCAAACTCAGTAAAATGTTTTAACTTTATTGTATTAATCACAGAAAAAGAAATAAATTGGTCCTAAAAACTGCTCGTAGATATATACGGCCCTGCGACCTGAAGCCGATGTTAGTTTAGACTGAATGGGCAGAAATGTTTCACGACTAAATTCTTCTGGCAGGTAAGGATACAACCATATTTTGCTTCAGTCAGGATTCATATTTACTGACAGGCTGAAAGGTTAGCTCATATAACAAAACTCCAAAGACACCCTCCTGACCAGAAGGGACAAAAAAGTCATATTTATTCAAATTGATATATAATATTTGTATACATTTCTTGATTGGATTGAAAAGTACAACTTTTGAGTTCACATTTTTGTCAATATGTGTCCTTTTGGAGGGGGGGGGGTGTAATTATTACACCATCAGTGGAACCCCCATTCATAAATCTTTTTTTTTTTTTTTAATTCTCTAAAACAAACAACCAAAAATTACCTAAAGTTGACTTAATTCATATGGGTTGTTCTAGGTCAACTACAATTTGATGATTAATAGACAAACTTGTGAATGATGGCTAAGCAGAGTACATAAGCGTACTTTTACCACCCACCCTTTCTTGGATTTAAATCATTCTTTGATTTGATCAATGATCGCAGTATACATGCTCATTGGCCACTTGGATCCAGATTGCAGTACCAGATGGATAAAACAAGAATCTGGAGAAAACATGTTCAAGCTGGTGAGATAAGAGAGGCAGGATGTTTTCAGATGGTCATTCATTTATTTCTTTATTTTTACCAAATGTCCAAACATCCACACACATTCATTGATTAAGTTGAGATCATTAAGATCATCGCACACACAAATTTCATTTCCTGGACCTAAAACAGACAAAACAATGTTCAAATATAGCCATTTTCATAAGCTCGTTATATACTTTCCAATATCTACCTAAGTGGTTCCCTTCAAATGGAATTGTTTTAAAATGAACAACACCAACGTATTCGGCAGATTTGTGTGTGCTGTAATACTGTAATGGTGACTCAAAAAAAGCTTAATAAAAGTTTAACAGTCTCTTATCTTACCAAATTGTTCCCAAAATGAAAACATCTGTAATTTATAATGGTTTCATGTGCGAACCACTTTAATACTGATTCCTTTATTCATTTTCAGCATTGATTTTCCTTATCCTGACCCCATAATCACTTGGCCCAAAACAGTTGTACAACACACATTGAGTCGGACTGACAAACACACCCCTTAATAATGATCCTACACAATAATAGAGTCTGTCACTTCTTCTCAACCCAGAAACATATTTGCAAAAGACAATCATCCCATCTTACGTGTGTCAAAGTTGTACCTGCAAAGGGCCGTTGCTATGTTGCAGTAAATATAATATTATAAAGTGACTTTTAAATGAATCCATAGGTTAATATGTTTGACAGACTCTTGACTCTTGTCCACATCCCCAAAGGACTAGCCAATAGATTATACTCGTCAGAGTCTCCCCGAGCCAATCAGTCACTTTGTAGAAAAAGTAGTTTGACGGTAGCAGTGCCCTTTCATGTCACTATTAACCTACTGTGTATTGCACTGTGAAGGTAGGATGAGCACTAAGCCTCCAAGAGACCGATGTCTTTGCCTGGGACAATTGGACTCTTGCTTGATGAGACTGTCAAAAATATCAGGGGCTTTGAACCCCTTAATTTTTTTTTTCGTACCCTTACAGGGAACTCGAAAACACAGTTGTATTATATTCAAAGGGAAAAGCTTGACTGTGACTCATATTTGGTCATTTAAATTATCACTCTTTAATGAAGAGGTATTATATTTTTTTAGGATAAAGACTAGAAATTCAAAAATAATAGAGACTTTCGAAATTTCATGAATGGTCATACTATGCAATTCCCGGCTTTTTATTTAAAGTACTAATCTTCAGGCCAAGTCTGTGTTTGCTTCACATATTTGCGTCATTATAGGAGCATGACTGCTTGGTTGTGATGTTGCACAGCATGTTTCATCACACTTCAATCTGCAGTTTTCAGCAACATGCGCTGGAAGGTGATGCTGGAAAATAGTGCAACTAAAACCACATAGTGTTTGGAACATCATGGATAAATAGCTGCAGTTCAACTCAAATACTTACATGAACCCTTCTTGCCAAATCATTATATTGAGAGGGCTGTAGTTTGCAACATGCTAAAAGGAACAAGAATTGGTGTGAACTTTTTACTGAGTCCAAAAACTGGTCCAAAAAGTCTCATCTGACCTCTGTCTAAGATATAATAGGAGGATTTCCAGCAAGAACCACACTTGGTGAATCAAAGTTTATACTCAATTACATTTTCCAATAGGTGCACTGTGACCTCAGTGAAAAATCTACAGTAGTGTGGCAAAGGGGAGTGGAGAAAGATGAACTCATTTTGACAATCTTAAAGTGAGAGTCTAGGTTTGATAACACCATCCCAAAGTCAATGAAAGTTGATTTAAAGGTTCTGCTAGGTGAAACACCAAAGTTCAATACTGTATAGAAGTAGTCCCCCACGGGGTGCTTTTGAGCCTTATCTGCTGTCCTTATATATATATATATATATATATATATATATATATATATATATATATATATATATATATATATATATATATATATATATATATATATATATATATATATATATATATATATATATATATATATATATATATATATATATATATATATATATATATATATATATATATATATATATATATATATGTATGTATATAAACACATACGTACATACACCAATCCTACCAATGCTAGAATGGTTTCTTAGAAATATTCCATTTTTTCTATTTATTCCATTTATTTTATTTATGCTTATGAATGCGTTTGACCTAAATTCAAATTAGGCCACTGTCTTGTTCTAAATATCAAATGCATTCACACTTTATAAATTCAGCATTGCAAATTTCAAATCTGTTTTGTCAGCGTGATTAGTCATCGTATCAACACATGAAGGGGATGATATAATTACAAATAAGTGTGGGATAGCAAAACAAACTGTGGCCCACTGTAAACTGCAAAACAGGACCATTATCATAGTTAAAGTATATTTAATTACTCATAATATATCATTTTCCGAACCACTTTATCCTCATTAGGGTTGCGGGGGGTGCTGGAACCGATCCATGCTGACTCTGGGACAGAGGCAGGGGACACCCGAATAGCATAATATGCCATAGTATTGTGTTATCATTTTTTTCTTTCTCTAAATTAAGAATATTTTTGATTGTGTCAACAGATTGCAGTTCTGATCATTCAATACATTTGCTGTTGCTGCAAAAACTAAAAATGCAACAAAAACAAACTAGTCTTCCAACAAATCCATCTGGATGCCAATTATGAGTTAGACTAGAGAGGTGCGGGTAAAAAAAGAGGCAAAAATGTGCAACATGACCACTCTCCCTCCCTAATGTCACCTATATAACAGATGCAGATTACAGTGCCTTGTCCCATTTCTGCGTGTGAGTAACACTGAAGGCAAAGGTCCAAATGATCCCACTCAGAGAGGCATAGAACAAAACAGATACAGCAAGTGACATAAAGGCCTCGTATGCTACCGGAATACTGCAACAAGAAAAACAGTTCAATTTCAAATAAAAGTCAAACAAGCGGAATCTGAAAGTCTTTGTCAGGAAGCAATGCACCAGACGGTTGCCTTCTTTGTCCACATTTCTATCAAGAAACAATGCTGCAGCTTGTTATGGCATTCCTCCCACCTCTCACTTCAAGGGAGTCCAGACATAATTTCAAAGAATATGTCAGTCAGAATTGCATATGAAAAGAAATGCTTTGATAGTGAGGATAGTGAAAAAGAAATATTTAGGAAGTATAATATTCTTTTTTGCGAGCAAGTAGTTAGAGCATTGGCCTCATAGTTCTGGGCTCGAGTGTCAGCTGGGATAGGCTCCAGCACCCCCGTGACCCTTGTGAGAATAAACGGTACAGAAAATGAATGAATGAACATTCTTTTAAAAATAAATCTATGACTATTCGCCAAATTCTCTTACAATACTATGTATACTACGGACCTACCTATGGATATCAAAGAGGCAAGGAATAATATAGACGAAAAAATGCTTGTATAGTAGTGCAGACATTTATGATTTCTTTCAGTCCATCACCTTCCAAAACAGCTTCACGCTCCAGAGGTTCCTGTGTCGTGATTGTGCCATTCAATCATAGAGCATCTAACCTGCAGCTGTCTTCGCCTCACAATAGCTATGCAGACTTCTCATAAATGACCCAATCAGACAGCTTGACTGCAGCTGTCAGTCCAAAAGGAGCAGATGGGCGACCTGGGTAGTATTAGCCTTTGATTACTCTTTTTGTTGCAATTGCCCATCACAGTTTTAGATGCAATTTTCAACGTACAGTCTTCCCTCGATTATCGCGACTTCCCTTTTTGCAATTTTTTTCAGCTATTAATTATTTTTATATATACATATTACATATTATATATACATATATTGATTCATATATATATATATATATATATATATATATATATATATATATATATATATATATATATATATATATATATATATATATATATATATATATATATATTTATATATCAATAATGAATAGCTGAAAAAAATCGCAAAAAGGGAAGTTGCCTATATATAAATATGTATATGTATATATATATATATATATATATATATATATATATATATATATATATATATATATATATATATATATATATATATATATATATATATATATATATATATATATATATATATATATATATATATATATATATATATATATATATATATATATATATATATATATATATATATATATATATATATATATATATATATATATATATATAATTGGGGTGACCCTACTTAGCAATTTTTCGATTATCGCGCCCATTTCTGGGGTATATTAATCATGATATTCGAGGGATTACTGAACATGTGGTGCAAAAATAAACTGTGCCAGGTAATATTTCCTCCAGCAGTGTGCAGCAATGATTTCAAATAACATGCAGTAGCCAGCAGCTGTTTTTCAAAGATAAAAATAAAAAAATATGAAAAAGCAGTTTCGCTCAGTTCATCAAAAACACAATGGGAGCAATTAAGAATTATTTCACGCAGATATTACCGTTTGGTTCCTGCAATTGGGATTTATAGTGATAATGAACCCAGTGTGCTTCAAGTTCATCAAATGATTCTACAAGAGGGCATGGACTCACATTTGTTCAACTGGACTGGTGGTTAGCAATTATTTCTTGTGAATGTCATTAATGCGTTCAAAGAAAAAAAAGATGATAAGACACATCTCATTTATTTCTTTTCCTACATAATTGCATTAAAATCTTTGGTACATGCAGCCATTTTTTACCAGCTGTAACATACATGCTCTGTTCAGATTTTTTGAGCAACAAAGTATCATTTGCACTGACCTGTCATGTTTGTATTCAGACCAACATTTAGGTTGGCAATAATTAATCATAAAACAACTTTAATCTAGTAATTTGGTGACTTTTTCTTCTAATATTTCTCTAATATTCTAATATTACAGCAAATGGATTGTGCAATATTTTAGGATTGACCTTAACATGATATGACTCTTTATATTTTTATATTACTTATTTATGGTTTTGTACTGGGAAAACACACTTTATGGAGTAGCACCACCAATTTCGTTATACGCAGCTGTGTATGATAACAATACATGCTTTTGATTGATTGATTGACATAGTTTTATATTGTTATGTCAATTTTATTTTATAATTTTAATCCTGCAATACAATAATCTATGATTTAATTCCCGTAGTATATTATGTCATTGATCTCACAGTATTATGACTTCCCTCATTAGATTACAATGTACGATTCAATTTGTGAAATATGGGGACTTTAATCTCCCAATATTATGACTATTCTTCCCCATCCCCTTCAGTCAAAACTGTTCCGTGATTGGCAGTCAATGACTTAACAAGGAACTTTAAAATGACCCAAAATCAACCTGGAAATTCCCTAGAAACAAATAAAATATGATCCAAAAGTTGTAGGAAGTGACCATAAGTACCCTAAAATGACAAGGAAGCGACACAAAATTGACTCACTGCCTACAATTGACAAGAATAGAGTTCCAATTCTGTTAAACTGGCGCTATAATGAACATTTAAAATAAACTGGTCTGGTCCACTTAAGAACTAAGTGGCATAAATGTGGTCCGCAAACCAAAGTGATCGGGTTTGACACCCCAGGTTTAAAACTTTCCTGACACGCCTCATATGTGTGTTTCTTCTCTGTCTGGACAACCTCTATCTTCAAAACATTCAATTTATATATAATGGCATTTTGCAAATATCTTCAGCTGTCTAGTGGAGACAGGACTGACCTTTCAAATGAATACATCTTATTCCTCAGTTGATTTATTTGTCGTACGGAATGCCAACAGCGGTGCTTCCGCTGGCATTTTGATAGGCTGAGAGCTGTTCATCAAGACCTTCTCATCATCCTTCCAGGGATATTGCTGACGTGCACTTTGCACTCTGTAAAACCCAAACAGACTGATAAAAGATGTCTTTCCCACCTGCACTCAACGGTTTGCAACTTATCCGAGAAGCCTGTAGACTTGATAGCTGTAGACCTCCCTCCTGACATAATACATAATGACTTACTATACAATATCATTTTCAGGTCTATAAAACTGCATCTCACCTTATTCAGCCATGTTTCCAAATGGGTTTCTCCATTTCATATCTGCTGTGCAAAACATGTCTTTGCATGATGCATTGACAAATATCCAACCTATAATACCAAAGACTTGAAAATAGCTGCTCTACAAAATATGTCAAAAAAAGTGATTCTAAAGTGTAAGCCACATGTGTCAAAGTGGAGGTCCGGGGGCCAAATCTGGCCTGCCGCATCAGTTTGTGTGGCCCAGGAAAGTAAATGATGAGTGCCGACTTTCTGTTTTAGGATCAAATTAAAATGAAAAGTATAGATGTATATTAAATTTCCAGGTTTTCCTATAATTGTAATTTTTTAATCATTTTTTCTGTGTTTTTAGTTCAAAATAATTTTCTAAAATCTAAAAATATATTTAAAAAAAGCTAAAATAAACTAAATTGTTTTAGATCTATAAAAACTGAATATTCGGGGCTTTTAATCCAGTTCTTTTAATCCATTTATTTAAAAAAAATTGAAATATTATATCTAAAATGGTCTGGCCCACGTGAAAACGAGTTGACATTAACGCAGCCCGCGAACCGACCCGAGTCTGCCACCCGTGGTGTAAGCAATGCACATGACAGCATGCTATGAGTTATTTATATTTCGTTTCGACTATACTTGATGGTAGCAAGTGATATTTGCCGACATATTACCAAATAGGGTCGAACAGTATCGGACCACACATCTTTAAATGTCAATCTAGAAGAATGAGAAGGTGGATCTGACCTGCTATTCCACACAAACATCAAGAAATGTGCAGCAGTTATGATATATGATATTCTTTGTAATGTTTTAATACATTTAAGGTCACGGTGAAAATACTTCAGTGATGGATCGTCGCCCTCGGTTCATTTCTTGTCCGCATCAAAATGCTGTAGAATAGAATCTTAATGCTGAAAGCTCAGCTGTGTGGAGAATGTCACGGCAGAAAGATGAGCAATTCACTTATCGGCTGACTCCAAGCAATTATGATTGATTATAGATCCCGCCAGCGATTCACACAGTTGAGTCCTGTGAGCACAAAATTGCTTCTTGGCTTTTGGGGCGGACAGCCGTCTAACGCAAGAACACTTTTAAGATGTACTTTTCCATGCAATGTCAGGTTACTCTTGATGAGTTTTATTTTTATTTAGGGGTGACTGCCATAAAAAATAAAAAACGCTGTTGGCAAAGACACAACTTGGCTAAGTCGTGACTTAGATGGATAAGATTGAACTCCTTAACTCATCTGGCAGCAGGCACTGGATGACTTTATATTTGTTGGGGATTTCATTCATTTTCGAAACTGCTTTATCCTCATTAGGGTCGCGGGGGGTGCTGGAGCCAATTATATCTGTCGCAGACCACACTCTTAGGGGCAATTTAGAGCAAGTGTGTCAAACTCGGGTTTGTTTGCGGGCCACAACTCGATTACATGTCAGCCAGACTATTTTAGATATAATAATTTTTAAAAATCAGATTAAAAGAACTAGATCAAAACCCAAACTCTTCAGTTTTTTCATAGATTTAGAACAATGTTTATTTGAGCTTTTTTTGTTCTTAGTTAGAGAAAACGTCTTTTTAAAGTTACATTCAATATTAAATTGGAAAGCAGAACATATCTTTACATATTTATTTTTAGATGAAATGCTTTATGAACTTGGATTAAAAAAATGCAATTATTGATGTAAAAAAGGGGAATCTGTAAATATAATACACATCTATATTCTTTATTTTGAATTTAATCCTAAAAGAGAAAGTCGGGACTCATGATTTACTTTCTCGGGCCGCAAAAAATGATGTGGCGGGCCAGATTTGTCCCCCGGGCCGCCACTTTGACATCTGTGATTTAAAGTGTCAAATCAGCAAACCATGCATGTTTCTGGAATGTGGGAGGAAACCAGAGTACCCGGAGGAAACCCACTCAGGCCCGGGAAGAACATGCAAACTCCTCACAGGTGGACCGACCTGGATTTGAATCCAGAGCTGAGGCCGACATACTAACCACTCATCCGCCAGGCCGCCTTGTATCTTTGTTTTTCACTGAGTACTGTTCTTTGTAGACACAGCACAGAGAAATGGTTGATACCTTTTATCTTAAAAGAAAGGAAAACACATTACAGAAAAAAAACCACTACCCATCACAAGATTGTTCTCCGAGATGTGTTCCTGCTTGTCAATATCCTGTTCAATAAATTGTCTCTCACCCATTCAAAGTTATTTCAGCTATGAATGTAGGTTTTTCATTCTTTTACAAAAGGCTATAGAAACAATTTTGCCTGTGCTGTGTGTACAAAAAGAATACAGGAAACAAACACCTGGCTTTTATGTATTGGCTTTGCTTTGTGAAATGCAATCTTGAACTTGCACTACAGGGCAAAAAGAAATATATGAAAAAGAAAAGCATGTAAGGATTTTGGATTGACAGCTACTGCTTTATAGTGTAAATATTGGCCGTATTTTCAGGTTAGGAGCCTCCCAACTATATATATATTTTAAAAATACCTCAGAGCTAATAAAATCAAGAAAGGTGAAGTAAGATAGCATCATTTATATGCATGCCATTCACATTAGTTTAATTTAAAAAAAATGGAGATGTGAAAAAAATGATTTAAAAAAAAACAACCCAAAAAATAATTACATACTACTACTTGAAAAAAGAAACTAAGTTAAAAAAATAATTTAAAAACAACTCTCATAATAAATTATTGCAGGAGTAGTTGACAAAAATTCAAAAAAACAACAACTGCTGAAATACATTATTTAGTTAAAATGAGTTTTAAATAAATAATTGCTATTTCACAAAACAACTCCAAAAATAAATTAATTTGAAAAATGGTCAGAATTTTTATTTTTATTTTTAAAATGAATGCAGTACACTTCCATATAAGATGAACAACAGAACATTACTATTCAAACTAGTAAACACAATTACAGCATGGACAATATTGTTAGGGATGGAATGCGTGCATTTCCTTGGCGCTGCACAACCCAGCCTCGTTTGTCCAATTGAGCTCATTAACACTGTTATGGCATCAGTTCTGCTTTTTTCCCCCCACAGGCACAAGTTTAACAAACAAACCGTTGGCCGCACTGAGTCAGAATGAGTAGAGAGAGAGGGAGAGTTCGCCAACAGTCTCAAACGACCTAATTCACAATTTTGTTGCTCAGTTCATTAGCAGAGATCATAGGTTTTAGTCCAAGCCGCATTTGCATGGACACATTTTTGTGCAGAGGAGTGGTTGTTTCTTGACCTCACATGCCATTATCCAACACCTAAATGACAGATGATTGTTCAGTAATAGAGTTAAAACAGCCTGTCACGTATCAAATCAACTTCATCTCTTATCGTTCAAATTTATTACTGGATATATTTGACCTCAGAGCATACCAATATTTTCACCAGGAGGATAGCCTGTCAGTTTTTAATGGTATAATTGTTATTGTTATATTATTTTAAGACTTTGAATGTGTGAAAGTGATTTTGAGTGACTGGAAATTTCTTTAAAATCTCAATAGATTTTTCCCATTAGAATTAATGGAAAAAGAAATCATGCATTCCAAGCCTATGAAATAGGCTTTGTGATTTTTTTTTTTTTTTTACATTTATTTAGCTTTTCTTTATAATAAAAGGGTGTCGTGCGTCAGCTGGTCGGTCCGCACGCGTAGTTTTTTCCGGCTTGATTCCTGGATTTTGGTGCTGGAATCAGAAGCATAAAAAATCTCAACATTTTCATTCAAACTCCGATTTGTTCGTAATCTAGGACATTCCAAAACCGAGGTACCACTGGAAAACTATTAAGGAATTACTTTTATACAAGGTTTTATATTGAAATATTATATTTACCCTTAGTGGCATTAAATCTAAATGTTTTTAATGTACTTTTTACAACATAGGATAGTTAACACTCATATAAGCCGCTCTTTTTGGGTCCAGTATAATTGTTCCTAAAAGGCATTCCAGGGTGAGTGTGTGATATGAAGGGAAGTGTAAGTCCTGACCCCCTCAAACACCTTTCTGATCTAACATTTGTGACCTAGTAAATGTTTTTTTTCCCCGTATAAAAGTACAAAAGTTCCCCCAGAAACCCTATTAAAACTATATTTATTAGAAACATTTTAAAAAAAGCTATCTATTCTCCTAGGGTGGTAAATGTGTGCTCTCTGTTGACAGTGATAGTGTTCATCAAGTTATTTTTACCCCTAAATTGGCCATGTCTTTATAGATAAATAAATAAATAAATAAAAAACACCACCACAGTTGCATGATGGGGACGTGTCATGTCTTCGTATAATAGAGCAGCAGGCGCCTTCGCTACAAAATTCTTGGAAGGAATTGCAATCATTTCAGTCATTAGCGACCGCTGTAGCCTGAAAGCCAGATGTGTTGACTTCCTGTATCATTCATATCTTATATTTTTTTGTATTCTATTCATTTGATGATGGATTGCAAGGCCAGTAACAGGGAAATTGTAAATCAAAATCCATGTGTTCTACATGGCTCTGGTCTGAAAATATGGAAATAAAATTAATAGGCCAAATTGAATCATCATCTATTCAGTATAGACTTATAGAAAATATTGAAGTAGCCTATTTAAAATGCAAAAATACAAACAAAAAAACTGTAAAAATGTCTTTAATTAACCATCAATTTCTATGGTCAGATCCAAATATAAATATAAATAATTTTGGAAGTCTTAGGAGCCAAAAGCTTATTACCTTTTAAAAGATAATGACAAATTCACTTAATTTCTAAGGGTTTTTTATTAGCACCTCCATTGTCGCTCATTAGCCACCCTTTCTAATTCTCTCTGTCTTTTTATTTGAATTTATATATTCCTCTATGTGAAGAACCAAATGGAAGACAGACGGATGACTTTGTTTTTTTATGCTGCCAGGAGCTCCAGAAGGTCTGACCAAGAGCAGATGCAGCAGTTATGAGACAGTCATGTTTTTGGAGAGGCTTTGAGTTTCTTGGCAAAGCTCAATGCTGGTGGGTGGACCAGTTGGAAGGGGCCTGAACCTTTTCTGAAAGAGTATTGAAGATTATTGAGTGTGAGAGGAAATCATTAAGTCAATGGAGTGGATGTGAGACATTTTGGGGTTGAGGAAGAGGAAGTTACAATGACATATTACATCTCAGCCAACTAACTAGTAAAGTCCATATAAAAAATTAATATTGCTGTGTTACAAGGTCCCATAGGCCAAATTCTTTGTTTAATACTTGGATTGTAAGCCCTACACTTGCATGTGACATGGCGGAAGAGTGGTTAGAATGTCGGCCTCACAGTTCTAGGGTCGTGGATCTGATCCCAGGTTGGAAAAAGGGGGGAATATTAATTTGAGGACTGTGAAATCACCCTCAGCCTGCTTGTACACATGCGCTGGGACCCCCAGAGAGGGGGTCCCAGCGCATGTATAAATAACATTTATTATTTTAGGCTGTGATTGCAGACTTGCTAGTTTTTGTGTAATGGTAACATTACTCGTATAGATGTGCCCATCCAAACTACTGCATAGAATCTTTTGCCTCAGGCAGAATTGCTCAATAAGATTGCACTTGAGTCACCACTGGTAATTCCATTATTTTTACATGATGACCTCCTGAGTCTGAATGAGTTGTTTGAATAAAACAAAGCCACTTAGCACCCTCTAGCGGACACTAAGAGAATCCAAATAAGAGCGTCAAGAATCAAAACAGTACGCACATCCCCTTCAAAAATAGACTTCAGATAAAAGAGAAAACACCTTGACAACCCTGACTTTTACACAAAAGTAGGTTTATGGATTGTAAATGATGAACATCTAAAAGTATGCTTGCACATTCTTGATATATTATTGGTATATACTACATTCCCCATCAGTGTAATATAAATATGTCAAATATGCTGCATGTTGCAGAAAAGTTATACAGGGAAAACAGTATAAAGTTATACGAACGATTGACACACTTGCTGTCAATTTTCGACTATTTGGAACGGGGGGGGGGGGGGGGGGGGGATGATGTCCGCTCAAAGCAGCGCATGCGTAGTGGGTGGGAATCGCAATTGAAAACGAGCAGCTATGCCGCGTGAGGCAAGAAGGGATCTGGAGGCTTGGAACGACAGCCGAGACACCGGAGGACTGACCCGGGGACGGCGACACCGGCAGCCGGCTGGCAGTCGTTAAGAGCTCATCGCCCCCATCTCGTCTCCGGTTGGGGTAACCTCCTCCAGAGAAGGCTAGTGACCGATCTCGGTCCTTGTTGTCGTCCCCCTCTATCCCGGTACATCGACAATGTTGCTGCTAGCAGTGTGAGGATTCATGTCTCCAGCCTGCCGTGTTTTGTTTGTATCGACTGCGAGTTGAACTTGAAGCGAGACAATAAGAGCTCACTATGATTTTATCGGTGGTGCGCGGCAGGAGATGTCTCGATAGACGATGTACGGGGACGATATGCCTTCAGTTTTTGCTGTGGATTTTATGTGCTGTGAACGGAGAGGAGCAGCCGTTCAGTGTGGAGGTAAGAAGCAGGACATGATCCGATCTCCAAAAATAATATATAAAAAGACGCTTAATCTAAACGGATTCAAAAGAGCATCATTTCCCTCTTATGGTTCAAATGAGCAACTTTTGTCTGCTTTCACGTGTTTTTTTTGACACAGCCTTCATTGTGATTGTCATCACAATGGTCTCTTTGTGTGAAAGATCATCCCGTTTTTCTACTTCTGATCTAAATAATTGGCAATGATTCTCTGCACAAAAAAAGTATTTCTTTTG
Source organism: Stigmatopora nigra (assembly GCF_051989575.1). Taxonomy (NCBI): domain Eukaryota; kingdom Metazoa; phylum Chordata; class Actinopteri; order Syngnathiformes; family Syngnathidae; genus Stigmatopora; species Stigmatopora nigra. The sequence goes on along the minus strand of NC_135523.1, from coordinate 7,200,415 downwards.
GTGACACAGAAATGATGTAAGATGATCCGAGAATAGGTAAGGATGTTATTTAGATGTATATAATGAGTGTTTCCATGGATCTGATTCTCTCATCTCATTTTCTGAAAGGCTTTATCCTCATTAGGTTCGCGGGGGTGCTGGATCTAATCCCAGCTGTCTCCCGGCCAGAGGTGGGGGTACCCTGAATCGGTGGCCAGCTGATTACAGGGCACAAGGAGATGGACAACCATGTACACACCCATTAGATTTAGAGTGTCCAATCAGCCGACCATGCATGTTTTTGCGATGTGGGAAGAAACCGGAGTACCCGGAAGAATCCCACAAAAGCCCGGGGAGAACATGCAAACTCCACACAGGTGGACCAACCTGGACTTGAACCCAGGACCCCAAAGCTGCGAGGCCGACTCACTAACAACTTGCCCCAACTGATGATCCATACTTGAAATTAATATCAAGATGAGGTAAACAATTCATTTCAACAGTGGTCAATGTTTTTTTTAAAGGTTGTAATTGTCATTTAGTACAGTTGTCATGCTGGATAAAATTAAACTGTCAAATAATGCTCAATATGGGCTTTGAGCAGGATAGTGAAAACCTAAAAAAAAAAAACATAATTATATATTTTTGGAAGGTTCATCATCTTTCATTGATGTCTCGAGACTGTAGCTTTCCTTTGTTTCAAATCTTGAGGATTCGTGAACTCATTGTTTGTGTCTCACATCCTCATCATTTTTGGTCTATTACCATTTGTGGGTTTAAATTTTAAATGGGTTTTCTCTGGGTATGACAAGCTTCCCCCATTGTCCAAAACTGCATTTTTGGGTAATCTAAGACCAAATTGTCCATATTACTGATTGGTTTCTTGTCTTTTAGCCTAACATAACACAACATCCAAAGTCAGATCATCCACAACCCACATAAAAACAAGCATTACATGTCGGAATGTGAAAAATTCCAATTCAAATTGCCCATCCCTAGTGCTTAACCTCCAAATGAGTTAAAGGAAATGCCTTCATTAGGCATTTTGCCATGTAAATATACCCCAGAAGTGTTATGGTAAATGATATTTTCCATAATAATGAACACCAGGTAAGTGCTTTCATTGTATAGTGTCTGCACATCATTCTCTTATCATTGCATATTTCCAATCCACCTGATTAGTTTGCTACATTTAGAAAGCGCTGTCTTTGTACTAATGCAATATGAATTTAATAATACTAGTGTTCAATGGTCTTATTCTTGTGTAGAGTCACGGTCGGGCTTCAACGCAAATGGTTAGCACAATAGAATGAGTCCTTTTGGTGTACAATATATTTATCAGCAATTGCATAACCATATAGGACAAATACCACTTAGTTATTCTCATGTCAAACTGTTAACCAGTATAGAATGATTGTGTTGAGCCTCCATGAATATGTAAACATCAACTCTGCCTGTAAATTCATCAATGCTCAATATTTTGAACCTATACTATACACATCTTCCTTGGAGCAGTTGTTGTTTTGTTGTTTTTCTGCTACAGAGATCAATCAGTCATGTTTACAAATGATTGTCGGTCTTACAGGCATGTGCTCACATGAGCATCATGTTGCGTCTACTGAATCTCACTCAAGTAACGCATCAACACGTCCACATGATTTGCAAGTTTGGAATGCCACAATCTTCTCTGCTGACAGGGAGACCTTAGATTTAATCCAGATGCTAGAGGTTATCAATTTGAACAACACACAAACAAAATAAGGAAGATGCCATAATCCTGAATGTACACTGTATCCTTTAAATCAATACCCATTCTCCTATACAACCAAGGGAACATGAAGCAGCTTTCTCATAAAATGTAAACAACATATGAGTGACTACTGGTGTCCCCCGCCTATTCCCATACTTGTCTGGGATTAGCTCCAACACCCTAGTGACGATAAGTGGAATGGAAAATGCTCTTCTCTGATCTCATTTAATTTTTGTCCTTCCTAATATTTGAACCAACATACTTGATTACAGTATTCTATTTAATGATTGTTTTTATTGATTAATTGCAGTCAATTGCTCATTAACTCTGGCCACAACAGTGCACAATTTGATTGTGACTAGAACAAAAGCTGTTGATTTAGCTCATTTTAACTGATTGTAATAAATAAAAACATGATTTCAAGCACAGGAATCTGACCGACATTGGCATGGTAAAAGGAGCTCAGAGATCTATTTCATTGAATAAGTGTTTGGCCATTTTGCATGCAATAATCGTTTACATACACTATAACCAGTAAATTCTCTTGAGAAGCAAATATAAGCAAAGACCCAAATGCTAAATATGTGTTCCTTCTGTTTAAAATATGGTTTACACCAAAAGGCTCTTTTGTGAGTGTAATGCTACAATCAGAAGGCTTCATACAGCCATAATAAGCATGACTGACAGTCCTGTGATTCCTCTGGAAAGTGCTCAGGGTGGAATTTGTGTCTGTGTCTGCAATGACTACAGTCCACCTCACGTTATGGTTGGTATTCAACAATGAATACAAGGGTATGAACATGTAACAATTATGATTTGATGTGGAAGCTGTGAGCTAGGCTTGCAAAATAACTACCGGTCTTTTTTCTATTAATTTTTTCATGATAGACTTACTGTTGGCTTGGCTGACATCCTGGTTGGTCATCGTAGTGAAATTAGCTGCATTAACCTTATTCTTCAACATCATACTCCCATTCTTTACTCTTAATTTGGCTTGTTGGTGAAGATACAGCCTTTTACTGATTGATGCAATCATAAATAATATTTGTTACACATCAGTCGTCCAAACCTGTCTTGGGTCTGGTCACATAAAATCATTTTTTTTTTTATCTCTTTGGGAATTAAAGGCCATGCTTCAAATTCAAATCAATTTCTCCAGATAAAAAGTTGTAATTTTACTTTAGAATATCCCCACAAGGACAAATTGAGTACATTTTGATAGTGGGGATTAAGTACTTGACCAAATATTTATCAGGTTTTCAATGCTCCCTCAGTTGGTATTATTCATAATCCAGTCTGACACATCATATGTGGGTAATCTGAATTTCAGTGGCTGATTAGAATAATGATGCCCAGAGGAAGAAACAACAAAACCAAAACACAGGTTTTAACTGAAACTGTTGCAGGAAACGAAATAAAACAAAGAAATATGTAGATTTTTTTCTTGGGTATTTGTTGTAAACTTACCTTATTATGTTTTTTTTAATAGTAATTCCTGTTATTTATTTTTATCATTTAAGTTGGTTAAACAAATTAATTCATAAATTGTTATCTTTTTCATTTCACAGAGAGGCATCAGGTGCAGAGTCCAACACCGTGTCACACTTTTAGATCAGAATCAGTGTAACAACTTGAGACACGGAAAAGTTGCACGGTCAGAGAAAATGTGAAGTGTAGCAAATTGTGCTTCACGCACCAGCACATGTTAACACATCTTTTCTCTGCTAAATGAACAAACTAATTAATCCCAACCAGTTCTGACAACAATGTGACAAAGTGTTGAAAAGAGATATGACACCTTCAAAATGCAATGTGTGTATTTTATCTAATCTTTTTCTCTATACTTAACACAATTAGGACTAAACTGCAATTCTCATTAGCTTTTGTCAAGTGTCTAGTTTAAGTGTAATGACTCACATAGGCAATTGTATGCCCATGAGAAGTGTTCAAAATGAGTATATTTTTTCAGTAGTGGTGCAAAATGAGCATACTTTATTTTACAGGGCTACCCTGACTCGTGTCACATTTTAAAAAGAGAATTTGTAAAATTATTTCATGAAGTATAATTTTCATTTTCCCAATATAATAGGGTTTATACTATAATTATTGTTGGCTTCTGAATTTTGTTGCATATGCTAAATTTACACAACAACAAGTTTCTATTACTAGTTTGACCGCTGTTATTTTTTCCATAATGGTCACAGTTTGATGTTATCATCTGGTAGTTTTCCTCTTTTCGAGGGAGGTATGGATAAGATTAGATGGGGTTAGAACTTTATTTCATCCCATATTTGGGAAATGTCTTGGTTGCAGTTGCAAGACAGACATAAGACACACAAGACATTATAGACCTAGGTAAGAAAATGTGTAATTGATGCCTTCATTTATTCCCGTAAACCTCAGACTACTATTTTTTTTTGTTCCTGAGCTATATTTAAACTTAACCATAATTAAAAATAATATTAATCTTTTGTAAAATTGTCAGATTCAGGTCTTAACTGCCTTTAATTGATTAATTATATTTTTTCCAGTACTATTGTAGCTGTTTTACTTCTACTTCTCAGCGACTGTGACACTGTCACATTGCTTATTAGTACGAAAAACACCGGCTTCCTTTGCTACGTCATTTGGCTTGTGCCAGAGAGCAGATTTTGAAGCCACAGGGGTGTCTGTTGGCATAATCCTAGAAACATATACAACAATGTTGTTGCTTTAATGATTCATAGCATCAGTCAGACACACAGCCCTCCCCTTTCTCTTAAGATAGTTGTTAGTGTTATATTTTTGTTCATAATAGACTTTGACAGTCCTTCTTCTGTCACAGGTTATGAAAAGCTAAATTATTTAGAATGTCATGCCCCCAAAATACATTGACGCCATCCATCCTCTTGCATGCAAAGTATTCTGTTTATCAAAATGCAATAATATTCAGTTGTAGGGAATGGCAGACTTTCTTTTTGCAGGGATTTTTACGATAGTATATACGTAGAAGCAACTCCCAAAAGAATGCTCTCAAAAGGGGCCAAGCACTGATCAGTATGTTGGATACGACTATGGCATTTGTGGGTGACATTTTTGTGACATTTTGTCCTAATAGGGCCACTGAGGTAAGCATGGCATGTATTAAGGTTTTTTTTTGTGTGAGCGTCCTTGTTGGTTTGCGTATTGGCTGATGCAAAGGTGAACACTATTTTGTGTTTCAAATTTGCAATTGCCACAGTAAATCACAAAGTTGTACTCTTTACTGTAGTTTTGTTTAAAACCTTGTTACTTCTTTTAAATGGATTTAAGTAGAAATAGAGCTGTTAGGTTCCATGTTTACGTGTGGGTTTGCGGTCATTGGTGTGGGCAGGAAGGCTGTGGTTTCCTTGACAACCCTGGCACACTCACCAGTGGTTGTTGGTGTGATGAATAATTTAGAGTGGTCAGATCTGGCAGGCAAATGTGTTCCAATGGCTTACCTGTATCGGGAGTGCCTACATAAATTCTAGTATCGATACTTGGCAATAAATCTACTGTTAAGATTGTTTACCCCACAAACTGAATAGAGAATAAGTCAATAATTTGAAATTTGTCTTGACTCTGAAGGAGTTGCCTCTCAAACCTTTAGAAAGTACAAAAAAACAAACAAAAAGGCGCCTGTTACATCTGTGCGCTTATTTCTATACAGGACCAATGGCTCGTGACAGAAAAGCATGTAATGAGAAATGTGCGTGGGACTTGAAAACAATCAATTCCCTGCTGTTTTTATTAGTATTGTCAACTTATTGTCATTTTTAGTAGTGCTGGTAAAAGCAGTAACATATTAATGTTCCCTTGTCGCGATAAATTCCATTTAGGTGCCATTGTGGTGGCCCGGGTTCGATTCCTGTTCGTGTGGGTTGTGTCAGGAAAGGGCATCAGGTGTAAATCTTTTGCCAAATCAGTCGTGCGCAACGACTGTTTTGCTGTGGCAAGCTCTGAGGAGATGGAGCAAAAGTTAATAGCTGATGATCACACAGAAAAATCTTAAGAAAATACAACATATTTTTGTGCAGTTATTATAGAAACTAAGGTTTGGGTGAGGATTTTATTTCTGTGCAAATGCAAATACATACATTCTTAAAGTCTTATTCCATGAATAGTTTTCCAACTACCACCATTTTTGTATCAGTTTATCTCATAAATCAAGAAGCAGATTTTCTTGTCAAATAATGCAGCCAGCTGTCCCTTATATTCCAAAAAGTACATGATTGCAACATTTTTCACTATTACGAACACACTGTTCTATATTTTTACAGGTATTTCTGCAAAACACATTAATTCTTCACCTATGGTGAGACTCCTTATTACTTTTTTTTACAGTGTAAACAAACCAAAAACAAAATACTTTAAATAAACCTATGATCTTTTTAGTCAAGTTTGGCTTTCATGTCCTTAACTCACTCACACGTGGACTGTTGCAAAACATCACTTGCTGTCCCTGTGACTTGAGGGACCAAACTCATGTCAGCTGATCTGTCGGAAGTGGCAGCATCAACAGTCGCCACATGCTCTGAATATGTTACTATGCCATCTGGGCTCTCTGACATACACCTCATCCATAATGGAGTAATTCCATCGCTTTACACATTGGCCTTTTAATGGCACCCATCGTCTAATTAGGCAACATTCTGCTTGTCAGGTGTGGTCTGAGCTTCAGAGGGAGAGTTAGTCTAGGGTTCACATCAGCTCAGTCCCTTTGTCAAAGTCCCATAGGGGACATGCGATCTGTGCCTCTGTCAGTGCAGTACTCTGCCCTTCTTTTGAACTTCAATATTTTACTGCCATTTGAAGTCCTGGTGTTTTTGCAAGGTGAAGTGAAATAGAAAAGCCCAGTTTTTTTCTGGGCTCTCCTCAAATGTCTTGTTTTCGTCATACGCAGTGTATTTTAGTGTTAAGATTATGATTTTTGTTGTGTTTGTTTGGGGAAAAATGTCACACACTCTTCTTTTTAAAATGTCAAGCCTGTATTTTTCATTGCATAAGTTGTGAAGGAAAAACAATGGGTGAAAATACAGAGGAGTGAGGCTAGTTTGAAATCTTTTTCAAGTACGTAATGACTGAATTCTGCTTTCAATAGTGTAGAAGCAAGTGAATATAACCCAGAAAAAGATAATGATGCAATTCAAACATTTTAAATGTAGAAGACTACTTTATCGCTTTCTCCCTTTCCTTTTGGTTGGGTATCCATGAATTGAACAACGTTTAATAATTGTGTGAATTTCGGAAAAGGTTTATATGAAGCAAAATCAAGATCAAGTTGCAATTACCTCTTAGGCAACCTATTTTACCCAATTCAACCCTAGTATAGAAACAGAAGTTCATAATATTACTGGGAACAAGACACTCATCTTTATTCATTCATTTTCTGAACCAGTTATCCTCACCAGAGTTGCAAGGGGTGCTGGACCCTATCCTAACTAACTATGGGCATCAGGTGGTCAGCCAATTGCAAGGCACAATGAGATGGACAACCATTCATGCTCATACTCATACTTAGAGGCAATTTAGAGTGTTTAACCACCCTAACTTGCATGTTTTTCGGTGGTGGGAGGAAACCAGAGTACCTGGAAAAAAAGCACCCCCCCTTGCAGTTGTCACATCTGTGCCTTTTAGTCGTGTTTTTTTTTTTTTTAATGCTCATGCTTGATAATACTAAATTACCCCAACGTGTCTGCCATTCCCCTTTATTAACTCAGAATAAATGACTCATACTTTTTCTTCATCTTGTGCTGCTAGCCTACTGATTTGGCTAAAATTAGCCAGGATGACATGTTGCTTATTCATATTTAATAGGCTGACAAAAAAATGAGAAATCATCCTTTCCAATTCTGAGCAAGGAACGACTGTATGTTGTTTCTTAACTGTGAACATTATTGTTAATTATTATTCCATTGAATATACTTTTTTTGGCTTATTTCTAATATCTGCTGGACTAAAAATATTTTTTTTATTCAGACAGCACACATCTAGTATCAGTGACTATACCTATTTTATTTTCAATTTTCTTGATGTCTCAAATGGTACCATTTAAAAAAAAATCTAGTTGATATTCTTCTATGCAAATGCAACACTCATTGTTGGATGGTGCCATCTAATTGGGTTTAAAAAAATATTTGCACCAATTTTATGTTGAAACACAACCTTAGATTTATCCACCTGCCTTTGTTCATTTGTAAGTTTAATGGGAAAACCAAAAAGTGTTTTCTCTTCGTGGCATTTGTGTAAAAAGTTTCGCTCAGTGCCAATAATTTTATGAGGAAAAGAATGCATTAATCAAAACCAAAACGGGATGCAAATGAAATGAGCAAAACATCCAAAACTGAAATCGATTCAATTCAACATTTTTAAAGGTGGGTTTATATTACCAAATTGGCAATGTGATTGGACACTGACTACCTTTTAATCTTGCATTTCCTCTAACTAACCAGCAAGCATATTAATCACCTTGCCCAAAATAAGATGTGATCACCATCATCTTTGACTTTATGAGCCATTCCATTTTTCTGCTTCTTTAGATTTCACCAATAAAGTGATGGGGGGAACCAAATGTGGCTGTGATTTTCAGAGAGTAGATACCATGGAAAAAACAGATGATTATAGGACAAGAAAAAGGAAAGTATGCATTAGCTGTAATGTGGAGAGTGATGGTAAAATATGAGATCTCAAAGCCCTGGAAACAATTACATTTTTTTTCTGTGAACAAAGGACCGAGCTATCAAGGTTTATAGGAAGTATAAGATTGTGGTTTGGGACCATGTGAATAAAACTTGAAACACATGGATTTTTATGACTTATTTCTCTTCAATCTATTACCTCTAAGACTCCCTTTGATGTATTAGATTTGAACGTGGACATTAAGAAACTAAATATTTTTTACTTGCATCCCTAATATACTTATTTCCCACTACCATGGACCATGCCACATCTATTTCGCTTTTTAAAACATTATTTATTCTATCATAGAGTAGAAAACCATAACAGGCAAAAAGTTTAACAAAATTGTATTTTGTATTTGAGCGACACATTGGGTGGGTGGTTAGTATCTCTGCCTCAAAGTTCTGTAATCAAGGGTTCAATCCCTGGTGGGTTCCAACCTTCATCTGTGGAGTTTGCATGTTCTCCCAGGGCCAGAGTGGGTTTTCTCCAGGTACTTTGGCTTTCCCCTCATATCCCAAATACCCCTATTTTGCTAAATACAGTAGCTCTACAAGCATGAAGAATGCCAAGAACTTTATTAGGCTTTTGATTCCTAGTCTCATTTGGTATGTTTAGGTTTCCATGTCTGCACATTTGAAATATGTATACAATGAACTGTTATTTTATCAGCACATTTTAATTACGTCAAGAAATGCAGACATTGGCTGTCCTATTTACTGTTTTGATGATGAGATATACAGGGCGTCTGAGACTAGCTAAATCCCAAAAGCTCTTCTGCGGGAAAGCCTAACCGACCTCCTTCCTCCCTAGATCTGAGCGGTGATTCCCTTTGGCAGGATTTTATAGGGATACCGAGAGCTCTGTTATGGCAATTTCTTTCTCTGACAAGCCAAACAACACGATAAAAGATTGCATTCTGCTTTGTAAACCTCACATAGATTCCATTTTTCCAAGTCTTTTTCCTTTTGATTATGAACATGTTGCATCATAGAGTGGATTAGTCTGTCTTTTTGTGATTTTTTACCATTTGGGAGTTGGATGTAAATTCAATATTTATTTATTCATATCTTGAGTACTGAACAATTTATCCAAACAACTTCAAAGGAATGGTGCAAATCCACTATAGTTGACCTTCTGGATACTGTTACCAAGTAATTTGACTGAATCAGTTTCTTTTTTTTTGGGGGGGGGGGGGGGGTGTTACAAGAAATCAAATACATTTCTTTAAACATTAGTTTTAATACAGGCATTTTACAATGAGAAAGAGACATAATAAAAATGCACTGGTTTGATCATTTCTGTTTTTGGTCTACAAGCATGATAACAATCATTTGATTTAACTGCACTTTAGAGTGTACCTATTCCCCAAGAAGCAATTAACCTCGATTGGCCTCTTATTTTATAACCTGAAACAAACTATGACGTATAATGTCTTCTCTCTCTTCTTCATAGACATGGCTCCAAAGGTATGGCTACCTCCCTCCTGCAGACCCCAGGATGTCAGTGCTACGTTCTGCCCGAGTCATGCAGTCTGCTATAGCTGCCATGCAGCGCCGTTACGGCCTCAATGTGACAGGAACTCTTGACAGCAACACCATAGAGTAAGTTGCATGTTTCCCATGAAAAGTTTTTGCACCTTTAATTGGGCTTATAATGGCATACCAAATGAGTTGTGTTGGGGTTTTAAATCTTTGCCCTGGTTGACTGTGACTCAAAGTTTTCTTAACACTGCAATGTCCTGCTTAGAACACTACATTGTAGTTTTAACAAATAGCAAGAGTGGAAACAAATAAAAGTAATGTGAAGAAGGATAGAACACTCCCTACAAAATGCTGTAAGAGTAATGGTGTCATATTTTTTGCAAAATATTGACTAAGTGGGTAAGACATGTTTGTGATCTGGAGTCCAATGGGGGACGAGTTAACTCCAGTATTACATTCAGGTGGGAAGTCGGATTAATTTTCAAGATGCAACCTTGTCTTGATTTAATTGGATCGTATCAATATGACCAAAATGTGATTTACATTTTCAGGTCAGATCCTGCAACGTCACTGTCATGATATATTTAGTATAGCAGCATTTTCAAAGACACTGCCTCTTTAGCGTTCGATGTGGTGTGGCTACTTCTTTAGAATTTGTTGCCATTTGTCGCACAATATACAGCATGTAATCAAATTGAAACCATCACATACATTTAGAAAACATATCTTTGGATTTATGTGAAATGTCTTCTGAAAGTTATGATCGAAACTTGAATCTTTGTGAGATTACTTTTCACCTGCACGTAAAGCAAACAGTGTTCGCTGACATTTGTCCCCAGCAATGTTGAAATGTCATCCGTGCTAGAAATGGCAATGAGCTCAATTTGGCCACTGAACTGTAACCTGGTAACGTCTCCACCAGCCGAGTGATTGCTATCTAACCAGTGGACTGAAACAGGGTGAAATATGATCAGCTAACAGTATGCCTGTTTTTTTATTTCTTCTTTGCTTCACTCTATGCAGCAGTAACACACTAAGGTGAGGTGCCCTTTGAGTGTAATGTGTATCGATTAGATAATGCATACTGGAGAAGTGTTTGAGTTATGAAGGACGTGCATGCTTTTTTTTTAATCCTTAAAAGCCTTTTGGATTGTGTGCATGCATTTTTTGGCTTATTGTTTGTGCATACTCAACTTTTTTTACACGTAAAAAATAAACAGTTTGAAATGATTGAATTGATTATAATAGATTCTTCTAGTTTTAAGCAAATTACTGATGAATCAATCCTTAAGAAATTAGGGCAAAAGGAGTGCTATATTTCTAAAATGGTTCAGCAAAAACAAAAAAATATTTATTTTAAACTTGCATTTAATTCCATGTTTCATTATTTTGAAAAAAATGTTTCTATGAAACAGTATTGTGTTAAATGTGTATATAATGTCGTAGTTAATAAAACAAGGGCCTGGAATTGAACAATCAAATTGAACAGTGGCAAACTTTGGTAAAATTGGCAAAAATCTTCAAAGATTCGTTAACGGATTGTATCGTCATGAAATTGGTGATTTACATCATCAGTACTCTACAAAGAGCTACTTATTCAAATTAAAGTTGAGAATCATTTATGTAGCTTTTCACAATCCGGTGCTACTGTAACTCCTGTTCAAAACTTGATTAAATGCTCATTCCGATGTAGCACTCTTGTTATTTTGTCCCAATTGTCATATGATCTCAATGTTTCATTGATATTGTTTCCTGCAGATGGATGAAGAAGCCCAGATGTGGGGTTCCTGACCAAATAGGAGGCGTATCAAAATTCAACGTCAGGAAACGGCGGTACGCCCTCACAGGACAAAAGTGGCAACACAAATATATCACCTACAGGTGAGTGCCCTTGAAAGCTCTCTATACCCTCAAAAATACATTCCACTATTTTGCATGTGCCTTGAAAGAACATCTGAATGTAACAAATACTAAATGTGAAACTCTGTAACAACAAATAAGATGGAAAAACATGGTCAGTATAAATTCAATCTCGCTTTAAAACATGATATAGGATTTTGTTGCTCGCCTTACAATTTGTCAAAATGCTTTGTCCTATTATGCAGCTTTTTATTTGGTTTTATCTCTTATAGAACAATCCATAATAGTTTTTGTGGACTTTGAGGACTGTATTTTGTATGTGGTCGAACTGGTGAAGCTCCTGCTGTTTCAGGATTATATTTCGCATTATAAAAGGAATTTAATTCAAAGAACGGTTTTATAAGACTTGAGTTTCATTTGCAATGGCACATATCAGGCAAATGGTCAGACTCAGTGAAGCGTGCAAGAGTAGATATGTGAAAATGAAACTGAGAAATGAAGTAAAGACAACCAGCAGCACTAAGAAATGAGCTGCAAGAGGAGGAATCCCCAGTGGAAATTTGGAGGTAGATTAAGGTTATGTAATAGGATCGAAGGATTTTGAGAGTGTATTTGCTCTTTTGCGCATATTCGTAAAGGGTTCTATAAGGCCGGGCACTTGGCTTAGTCAGCTTCTCTTCTAGCTGTCAAACTACTGCAGTAATGGATGCGGTAGATTCAGTTTTTTCTTTGTATGACTTTGACACTGAGAATAGGTTTGCCACCAATCAGTGCAGTACCGTTGAGTTGTCACACCACGTATAACAATGAATGGAACATTGTAGCGGCAATGTAAACACTTGCCCACAGACACAGCCACCCGCCAACATCTAAACATAGTGGAGAGTGTAAATTTAACTATTCAATATTCAAATTGAATCCAGTCACCCACAAAATAATGGTAACCTGCTGTTTGTAGGAGATGCAAGCAAAACCAAAAAAATAAACTGAAACAGCTTCAAAGGGGACATTGATGAAATGACATTTACATTAATGAAAATAATGTAATGAAGGTCACCTTTTAACTTTTTATTCAGTTGACTAAAAACATAAAATGTAATTTGGACAAATAAATCTTTAATTTCCTTGCAGATGTCATCGCCATTTTTGGTCTGATTCTAACTTTGGTCACGGTTATGCCACCTTAAAATATAATAATAATGTTTTTTTGTCACGTAGTGCAGGCATGAAAACGGGGGATGGACTCAATCCCAGGGACACCGAGACATTGGGCTTTAATTAAAGAGACCAAAAACAAAGTGTCAGCAAAAGCAGGGAAACCAAAATTACAAAATTTAACCAAAGGCCATGGAATCAAACATACATGGGATACACACACTTAACATTCATGTGACATTGACAAGGACGCAACCAGAAATAAACAAAGCAGACTTCAATACACAGACATCCTTTAACAAGAGATGGAGAACAGGTGGGTCACACACAAGGCAACTAGAAGGCTGAGATACTTAGGACAAGTTACACAGGGAAAAAGTCAAGACTAAATCAATGCAAAAGCAGATAAACCTAAAACTTTTCCTTGCAAACTCATTAAATGGTAATCAAAAAACAAAATTTGGGATTTGAAAAAGCATAATTAATGTATGGTTGAGTAGTGTGTGCTCATTTTCATGTAGCTGCATACAGTATCTGCTGTTGGGTGGCCCTAATTAGCTTTGGCATCCCTACTGTCTTCCCAGCATGCAAGTACTATTATAGCACATGATATGCATCCAGAGTAATTATCACCTCACAACATGAAGTTAAATATTTGATATGGCCCTAGAAAAGGTTGAATTCTCTTTTTGTGGCAAATTCTAGCTGCTTGTGTTTGCTCTTTACTTCTTTTTCGTCCTTGAAATGGTAGGTACATATGGTTCTGGAATCAGCTAAGCCAACTTTTGGTCTTAATCAACTTGCAACATATGTTGGTCATGCTGTTTGTTATTTTACTGGACAAAGCAAAACAAGCACCTACAACAATCAGGCAGACTACTTTCGTGTTTTGTCCATCCAATTTCAGCTGCTTGCAATATTGGCAGAATTACTCAATGGCTCTGTTGATTCCAAGTGTCGTACAATGAATAAGCATAATTCCTTCTCCAATCTTAAACTACTCCCTACTCCCTATAAACAATGATAGAAGTATACCAGTTTTGCTCACGCCAAGGGATGTATGTATGATAAAAAAATTAAAACAAAGCATAAGGAAATTGTTTATTAGGCCATTGACATGAATAAGAAATGCAAACCCATTTTCCAATGGGGTAGAATTCCATGTCAGAACAAGTCACGAATCAACTCCTTGACGACTCTGCCGATAACCATTATCCTGAACGGACCAGCTCTTTTGTCTGCCTAAAGCTCCCCGATTTTGAGTCGAGCTGGAGCTGTGCTCCCGCCGCACTATGTCGCTCGGCCAGCACTAATGTCAGCACGCTAACCTCGTCTCTGGCATCATGGAGACACAGCTTCCTTGTAGCCAATAGGAGGGCAGCGAGTTGTTTTAGAATAAAATACAGAATACAGGAAGTGTATTTAGTATATTTTGGGGGATGTTTAATTTTGTTTCATGTTTTGTAAATTGTGCTGTTTTCTGTATCTTGGAACAACAACATTGTTTCCATTTTTTTTAACCTGAATATTTTGTATGTAGAAGCATTTTTTAAGTAGAGGTACTACTGAAATCTCCCTTGGAAAAATCATTTTGAATCTTCAGATAGCAGCAAAATCAACAGCAGGCAGGCATATCTTCTCATAAGCTGTTGGCAACTAACCCAGAGTGAGACCAAATTTTAAGACCATGACAAATATTTTTACTCCAGCATTTAAATCAGAGAGAGGTTTCCCTGCCATGAAAAACCTGTCTTGGGCTTTTCAGCAGGCAGCCGGCTGGTGATAAGCCTTAATTAGAAAGTAGATTTGCTAGGTAGAAAATTGCCCAATCCTCTCCACACCTTAAACATATCAGTGATGACAGGCTGATCTCAGGCACTCCTGTTCACAAACTGCAACATGTAGTTCTATGTAAGCAAGTCCCAGTAAGCATTAAATGGCACAATCTTATATCAAGTTTCTATTAATGCAATGTAGTATTTCATGGGAAATTTTCCATTGAAATTACCAGAAAGGTTGAATGCCTTATTACCTGACATGATGATTTTTTTACTTGCCTACTTGAATGTTAAATGTTGACATGAATGGCTGAATGATCTTCATACTTTGTAAGTATTAAATATAGTTTCATTTGTTTCTATTGTATTCTTACAGCATCAAAAACGTGACACCCAAAGTTGGTGCTGAGGAGACCCATGACGCCATCCGGCGAGCCTTTGATGTTTGGCAAAATGTGACGCCGCTGCGCTTTGAAGCTGTGCCATACAGTGAATTGGAGCGAACCAAGAAAGATGTGGACATCACAATCATTTTTGCCTCAGGTTTCCATGGTGACAGTTCTCCCTTTGACGGTGAGGGTGGCTTCCTGGCCCATGCCTACTTCCCAGGGCCAGGAATTGGAGGAGACACACATTTTGACTCGGATGAGCCATGGACACTGGGAAACCCCAACCATGATGGTAAGCATTGCTTTGGTTTATACTTTATTTGCTTTTTGGGTATGACAAATCACGGACAAAATACCTCCAAGCAATGTGTTACAATCTAAAGTGAGGCTTTGCGTCACTTATGCAGTCCTTATCGTGCTCCACTGTTTGTGTTTGCCATTTGGATTTACTGGGCAAAAGAAATGTAGGACCTGCATATGTTTTGTTTGTAGAGATTAAGTCGTGTCTATTTTTTATGTTGCTTTTAGCAATACGTTGGCTTTTTCAATAGAACTCTTAAAGCCACGTGCAAATGCAGAATTTGCAGACTGCTTTTAAGCTTTGAAATGGCTGTCTTCATCTTTGTCAAGAGTAGATGAATGGGTATAGTAAGAGGTGAAGACATTTGCAATATGTCTCTCAGTCAGAAGATTTTTTGTGTCCTGATGTCCAAAGAGACATGAGGTTGAATCTTAATTCAATACCTACCAAGTCATGAGCTAAAACAATAACACAACCAGATTACAGAGCCACAGAAACCGAAAGACACATTAGATTAAATAACTGAAAAGTTCCAGTGTACTATGTAAGAAAAGACATCAGTGGTACCAGAGGTAAATGAATGGAGGGTGACCATTTCTTTAAGACAAATATTAGACATTCAAGAACTCACAATAGCTGGGATGGGGGGCAGAGGCATTGCTATAGCAAGAAATAACGACAATATTAGAGGAAATGGGTGAGAAGAGAGAACAGGAGGTGAGTGGGAGCACAATGTGATTTTTAGAAACCAGGAACTTCCAGGCTTAAAGTTGTATTTCAAGAATCTAACAGTGTATTCTGTTTTAATTTTGGCAAAACGTTGTTGTTGAGTAATACCATGACAAAATACAGTAACCTTAAATCATTCAGTTCTTTTTTCCTACAATCTGCTCTTTCAATGAATATCAATATGTATTAAAACACATACGGTAACAAACACACCCACATCTACTCTCTACAATGGTGCCAATGCCATCTCATGCAGCCTTAGGGGAAGGACCATTTGCTAGCTACTATTCCTGTTGGCACCAACAGTTGAGGTTGTTACTTTGTTTTATTGTTTCGGATGATGAGATCCTCATTGAACACTAAGAAATTAATCCTCAGTCTGCTGAGTGATAAACGCGTACATTCTACATGTGGTTTAAGTACACACATAGTAGCTATTCCATTATCTGTGTTCAAAGCATTTATGTTTGTTTTGAACCTTTGCCCACCAACACAGACACGTGCAAAGAGATTACTCAAAACTAACCTCCAGTAAGACATGTATTTGCATTAACACAAGAGGTTTTTACTAAGATTAATTCATGGCGTTTTAGAAGTGCCTTATATACAGTACTGTACTACTCAGAATGAAAAGAGAGATTATCTCCAGAATGTTTTTATACATATACATATACATATACATATATATATATATATATATATATATATATATATATATATATATATATATATATATATATATATATATATATATATATATATATATATATATATATATATATATATATATATATATATATACACGTATACACGTATACACGTATACACGTATACACGTATACACGTATACACGTATACACGTATACACGTATACACGTATACACATATATACATGTGTGAATATATGTATGTGTATAGGTGTATATGCCTGGGGATGTCTTTCAATGCAGTTTTCTTTCCATAGAGTTAGAAAATAATGTGCCATGAAAGGAAGCAGAGGATCTACAATGTGCTACTGCCCACCAGGCTGCCACTAGAAATAGACAGCCACCTACTGACAGCAGCATTAACTTCCACATGGGCGGTGGACCTTGCATCCGTCCACACGTACACACACAGACGCACATACATAATATGTGACGAGGCAGCCTCTCCCACTAATCAGTCAGATGCCCATATAAGATTATGCCCATAATTCACAGTATAGGTTTGGGTATAATACAGCATATAAATGTTTGTGGCTGCCTGTATATTAATATATTAAGACTGGTTTACTACTATCATTAACATTTAAAATCGCAAAATCACCTTAGTGGGAACTATACTGAATTTGATGGATTGGGCTCTACTGAGCCACAAGCCATAGTCCTCTTTGTAGAATATACCAAAAAGAGAAAAACATTTTTAATCCCATTTCGCTCTTGGCCAGAAAGCCAGAGTTTCTACCAAAAGACGCCGCAGGAGTACGGCCCCTTGGCGCACTTTGTCCTCTTCTGTTTGTATTCATTATTATGCCATCCAGCATTTTAGTTTTTTTTCCCCAAGAAATTTAATTGATTCATCGAAAAATGGTTAATTCATGTTGTTTCGTAAATTGTTACAACACAGACATTGCTGATGTAAGCCTCTTTTTCCCCCCTCCAACCAATGAATGCTCCGGTTCAATTTCTTATTCCAACACATCTCATTGAAACAGTCTTTTTTTCCCATGAGACTTCCATACATTACCATCTCCTGTCCTCCGGTAACGTCAACGTTTTATAATATAAGTCTTGATGGTTTATTATCGAATACTCTTTGACAAGATTCTATCATTTAATTAGCTTGTAAATATTTGTGATCGTTGGACTTTAAGGTTAAGGACAAACACTGAGAAACTGGTTTCATAAGTAGTAGCTTCTCAAAGATTGACAGATTCAGACTTTCAGACACTCTGGTTTCAAAGCCCTCATCTTTATATACATGAGCTGTTTATTTCAAAGCAATTGTTTTTTTCTTTCCTTCCATGACTTTAGCAGAGTGAAAACTTTTCTTTTAATAGCACTGGCATCTTAATTGAAAATTACGTGCATCACATCTGTTTCTCCGTCCCTGTTCCCTAGTGTAAACCAAGTTTTGCGGGCGTTATCATGGTTTGAGTTTATCCAAGGACATATTTGTAAAACTGTTTTGCACGTATTTGTAAAAGCCCACGTGCAAACACTTCCATGGCAATGTATTATTGATAAATGATCACAACAAAAACGTGCAACAATCCCCTGTCTTGCTCACAGGTGCCGTGCCGAGATAAACATGACAAGAATAAAGGATGTCCTTTCCTTGGCAGCATTAATTATATTCTCTATGCTTGTTTATTTACCTCAAGCCTAAAGGGACTGCTGATATTCGAGTCCTTGGCAACATTCCAACGTCTGAATCTCACCCTTTTTCGGTTTCTGTATATAGATATTTATTCCACAGCACAACACCCTATGTTGCTATGTATCAGTGGTAGCGAACCTACAGCTCAGGAGCCACATGTGGCTCTTTTAATATTTTTTTTGCTTCCATCAAATTCTTTCCTTGAATCTTCATTTGCATGTAATGTTTATTCCTTCTACATTAAGCTCCCCTTGCATGCTAGCTTCTTCTTTTTTCTTCATCTCACACCTGTCTTTCATCCTTCCCATTCACAAGGCTGTAACTAAGCTGCCTCAACTTTATTTATGTACCCCAAGGCCAACAGGACATCCCTGTCTTGCCCAACAAGACTTATGTTCGCGCCTGAAGTAAAGTGACACCACTAACCCCAAATGGCCGAGATGGGCAAAGGGTTGAATCCGGAATGTGAAACAGAAAAACTATTGTGTACAATTTTTTCCTGTAGGTATCAAAGTAAATGGAGAAAAAAAAGACAGTTATACATTTTCTAATTTCATATTAATTCAAGGTTTGTTCCTTTTTAGGTTTACAGCTATTTTTTTAATGTTAGATTTTGTTACTGATTTTTTTTATTTTGCACACTCATTAAAACACTGAGGAGATCTATCTGTTTATTTCTACTGCCTGGCTTTTTAAAAGACCAAGAATTGTCTTTGGCTTCAAAACTGTGGTGTTTCTTGTGAATCTGATTCTAAACTGACTAAATATTTCTTGTTTCTCTTTATCTTCTTTTCTCTCTCTTCTCTCTCTTTATTTGCTTTAAACCTAATCCATATACACCTGTTCAGTGTTATCAGCTCTCATAAATATACCCTCAATTTCGAAGACAAATCATCTATTAAATCCTCAATTTTCTCTGAAAGTATGCTAAGCCTTTTTAGTGAAATACTACATAATAGTTGAGAACGTGTGCCATGTATTATTGAACTTTACTTTAATTTCATAAAAAATGTTGGCATTTAGAATCAAGCCCATTACTGTACCTGCTACATTGATATGTGGAACCATCATTAGTGGGATGGACAACCTTTAAACTCCTGAAAGTATATCATGTAGAAATCATTTGACCTATGCAGTTGCAAATTGTAATTACAAAGCACTGTTCGCTTTTGAAGTTGAGCTCAAACATATTTAGAAAGTGGTTAATGACTATGCAAAACTGTCTGAGACCATTTTCTTACTCTTCTTTACATGGATTTCCTTTCCTTTTAATTACGGACCACTTGCTCTAAATTAAAGATCTTTAGCAAATACGTTGATATAGAATTATGGCTCGGCTGTTGACCACAGTTCCCCAAGACCTACTTTGGTTAACCTCTATTGCACATTAATTACAATCTATCAGTATATGGGTCTTGTTTGTTTATTTCAAATGTTACCGAGCATTGCTTTTAAGATGTTTGAATTCTGCAATGACTGAGCTCATTCGCCTGTTCCTCTTTTTTCCATTTCCACCTGTAGGGAATGATTTGTTTCTGGTAGCAGTTCATGAGCTTGGCCACGCACTCGGGCTGGAACACTCCAACGACCCTACGGCAATCATGGCTCCTTTCTACCAATACATGGATACCGAGAACTTCAAGCTGCCTATGGATGATCTGCTGGGAATCCAGAAAATCTATGGTGAGGATTTTTATTTAATACCTATAGTGACAGAAAACTTTTAGGAACCTTCATATAAGCCACCTTAGTCTTAATACTTAAACAACCATATATTTTAATAGATTTGTTTTAATTCTGCAGAGCTAGTATGCAGACAGGTGATTTTTTTTTAGGATAAACTATTTCATGAAACAAACTTTTTTGGTAATTTCGCTCTCAGTTTCTCTTGACACAACTTGGTGGGAAGCAACTGACTCCTTAGAGATGACCGTGGTCTAACTTTCTCTCTTGCTCTTTCACTCTGTTTTGCTCACAAAAAGAACCAGCCATCTGTTTACACTACCAGGCCATATACTTTGGAAATGACAGACCTGGGCAAGGGATCAAATCTCTCTTCCTCCTGCTTGTGTTTTACTCCTTTTTTCTCCACCTCTCTCTTGTAGTGTAGAGTTGAAGGGCAGGACAAGTGGCAGCAGCTTCGCTCACGGACATTTTTGTTCCCCCAGCAATTGGCCTCGTTCCCTTTTTTTCACATGGCAACTCTCGCTGTTGAATCCAAATTAGGTCAGTGGTGGGACCTTGAGAGTTTAAATCAATGGGAAGTTGGGAGTAAGTAGGAAAATTGGTGTAACTAAAGCAGTGATCCATGGCGAGATGGGACAAGACTGATGGCTTAGTGTGGAAGACTGTGAGTTATTTGGTACAAAAATTGGGCTCTTCTGTGCAAAAGTGCTGAAATTGAGTTGGAGTTACAGGAATTTGATTTTTCTGTGATTTGCTGCTCAAGGTCAGCTATGATAGGCCCCTGCTCACCCACGACTCTAATGAAGATAAGTGCTTATACCGGCATAGAAAAAGGATAGGATGTACCCGAGGCAGAAAAAAATCCCAAGAGGATTAATTTATTATTATATTCTACAAAAGCTGCTTAAAAAAATAATTTCTGAATCAGCAAACAATTGCATGCTTACTCCATGAACATGGCAACAAACCAAATGGGATTGTATTATCATAAAGTTCTAATCAGTTTTCCTTTGTGACACAGATACAGTAAAGGCACTTTGTAGTGCATGACCTAATCCAGCACTGAAAAATGCACCCAAACATGTTCAGGTCACTTTACTCCTACTCTCTAATGTCTCAACTCATTTTCTGAACCGCTTTATCCTCACTAGGGTCGCGGGGTGGGTGCTGGATCTTATCCCAGCTAACTTCGGGCCACAGGCAGGGGACACCCTAAATTGGTCGCCAGCCATTAGCAGGGCACAAGGAGACAAACAAGCTACATGCTCACAATCATACCTCGGGGCAATTTAGTGTGTCCAATCAGCCTATCATGCATGTCTTTGGAATGTGGGAGGAAACTGGAGTACCCAGAAAAAATCCACCCAGGCCCGGCAGAACATGCACACACTACACAGGAGGAACGACCTGAATTTGAACCCAGGTCTCCTACTATGAGGCCAACAAGCTGACCACTCACCCACCGAGCCGGCCCACTCTCTAACGTGCCCATAATTTCTATTACCTATATAATTATTCTCTTGACTGAAATGAAATGACCAGACTTTATTCTTTCAGGGTAATAATTGGAACACCAGTGCATGTTCATTTTTAAAAGACATAAATAGTAACACATTTTTACAAATTTTGACATCTGCTATGGGTTCGTTTCCCACTCGGTGGCAGTCTGATTGTGTGGGTGAGTGGTTAGCTGTCTGTCTGTGTGCACTACAGCTGACTGGCGACCAGTCTAGGGTGTAGTCTGTCTGACGCCCGAAGTCAGCTCGGACAGGCTCCAACAACCCCTACGAGGGAGGATGTGTGGTACGAAGGCTGAAGGAACAAACAATTACAGTGATGTCAGTTTTATGCCTTTAAGTGACCCTGTGACTTTGATCGTCTCTATGATTACATAACTTCAGAGTGCTTTGCACCCTCTAATCTGGGTTATATTTCACAGGATTTAATTCAGTAAGTGAATAGAACCATTCTCTTGGAAAAACATAAGATCAGTTTTATGGATTGAAAGATGTTTTCTGCTTCTCATAATCTTCTCATATCCCTGTCCTTCAATTAGTTTTATGTATAGCTTCTCTTCTATAGATCATTAGATTTGCTGTAAATTCTATAGGAAATAGGTAGGGTTACTTTATGTGAATGTGACTTGAAGGTGGTATTAATTTTAATACTTGGGTCTCGATTGAATTCATATATTTTTAAATCTTTTGAACTCAGTCAACGTCATATCTTATTCACATTCAGAGTGAATGTTATCTGTGCACCATCATGTGTTTAATTATTTACACTCGCAACTCACTCTCTTTGTACTCATCATATCTATGTTAATCATCTAGTCTCATGTTATACAAAAATATTAAATATTATCAAGGCAGTCCTATTCTGAGAGAATTATGTATCATGTTTATTTGGGGAGGGAGAATTTATTTTTCACAAAGTGCAATTAAGATTGGACAATAAAATTTTGAAAATTAGCTATTTAAAAGATTTTTTTTAAATGGCTAAGTAATACTTGCTTGTGGTGACATGGATTGGAAAATAAAATATGGTGGTTTGATAAAGTATTCAAGATATTCATTGTTAAAATTTAATTACTACACCAAAAAACTAAGATTGAGCTTCCTGTTTTACAACCGACGTCACTCCCTCCTTCATTGTTAGACACATTACCTAATCACTATTCATCCTTTGTACAACCACTGAAAACACAAATGTAGTTCTGTCCGACTGCAGGCGACCAGGAAATCAGGAATTTATGACACATCCTCATGGGAAATGTGGTCTTCCGTTAGGAAAAACAATATTGCCTGTGTTCATTGCCAAAAACACCCAAAACTCAAAGTTGCTTTAGTGTTGGTTTAACCTTTCAGCCAGGCACTCCATCTTAAAACCTATGGCCAATTGACACTTTTGACCCAATTTCACATTTGTCTTACCCAAATGTATTAAAGCCTCACTACATTCTCCCACAAAGCATTTTGTTGTATACCACCAGCGTAATACACTTGTTAAGGTCAATTTCACATTGATAGGTTTCATTCTTTCATTCATGCAATTTTAAAATTAGAACTTTCAGATAAAGAAATTGTACCAACGTGTACCAGCTCTGGCATGACAAAATGTCACATCTCCGGGATAGAACATTCTTTCCCTACCTGCTTTCCCTTTTTGTAATTAGAACTTGATTACACAAGGGTGCACCTATTGCCCCTGGCTGTTGCATCCTTTCTTTGTTTAATTAAGGCTCCATTCATATTTATTTAATCTTTTTAAAAATATTTAACCTATTTTTTATAAAATGCTTCTTCACTGGAGAGACAGCTTCAGTCAGTGATTCATACCCTAGTGTTATTGGAACAGTTGGTATGCCCCATTAATCGACAGCAGTGTTGCTCTAGCTTGAGAGCGGGAGAAATAAAAACCTTTTCACATTTGTCCTTCTGTGTTTGCAAATATCTCTTTATCCCACTTCTGGCACTATGTTATTGATGTTTTCTTAGGTTCTCATGGAGGATCATGGCAGTGCATCCTTTTCACACAGACTTTACATCACCTAAAGTTGATACCCTTGAAACCAAACAAGCTCCGGTTAACGTAACGTAAAAACAAGAAACAAAGCTCGTAACATTACGTATTTTTTAAACTCCCAATTTCTCTCCATGTAGCACTGCTACGACAATTTCAAACAACTAAAATGTGTATTCTGATAATTCTATTTTATTCTTTCCAGGGCCTCCTGACAAGCTCCCACAGCCCACCAAGCCTTTGCCAACAGTGCCCCCTGCTCGCTCTCACCCCCCATCCGATCCACGCAAACCAGACAGGCAGACCAGACCTCCAAGGCTGCCTCCCGGTGACAGACCATCTCACCCAAATTCTAAACCTAATATCTGTGATGGAAGTTTCAACACCTTGGCAATACTACGAAGAGAGATGTTTGTCTTTAAGGTAAGAAAAAAAAATCACACATTGTTTTAAGTTATCCGTTTTCACTACATAACACCTACTTATTATTAGTTTTGTTTTAGCATTGATTGAAGTTGCTCTAGAAAATAGACTTACTTCCGTTTCACTGTTAATTCCATTCAAAAAAAATATTTTCAGCTAACTCTTGGCCAATTGAAAAAAGCACTGAACAACATGCACATAAATTGTTTATTTTACCCCCTCCAAAAACACTTGGTATACTACGACAGTTGCCCTTTCTTTCTCTTACAAAAAAGCATGGCTTTTACCCCAGCACAAGAGAGAAAGACACATGTCCCTTAATGCGTCTTTATCCTTGGGTGAAGCTTGTGAGCCTAAGACCACAGTACCAACTAGTAAAGAACAGAGACAAACCTTGAGGCAACACACAAAGCAGCACTGTGTTCTGTACACAGAGGATAAAGGGTGTCTCTCATGCTTTGTGTGATTTATTTTGAATTTTATTTTATTTTTTTATATAAACAGTCCTAATTTGTTCAATAAGGTCTTGTAGAGCTAACATTAAAATGGTGGGACATTTTCATAGCTCTGGTGGTTTTGGTAGAAAGAGGCAAAAGAGGAATGGAGTAAATGCTGAGTTATGATGCAAAAAAACATTGGTTTCTGCAAATTGTATGTAGGGTCGGTAAGAGAAGCAGGGAAATATTTGGAATTTTTTATCTATAGTGTTTACCCTAAAATATTTCTTTTAGTTTTTTGGTGTTTTCCCCAGAAGAACATGCCATGAGTTTGTTTGATTTTTTAGTGAATGTTGATAGAAATTTAAATTTCGCTTTAGTGTAATGCTTTTGGGCATTAAAGAAAAATACATTCATATGCCTAATAATACTGGTATCATTCCGTTTACTTTGCAGTAGATATTTATTTCACCTCTGAACCATCTTCATGTTTCAGAAAGGAATAGCGTTAGTGTTATTCCAAAGTAAACACCAAATGATCTTTTCAATCTGGTAGGGTACAATTTTTTCAGAAATTTACAACGATTTTAAGAAGTAACATTATTAGTAACATCATCATTTATCGACAGAGCTTGGTAGTGGGTGTAAATACAATAAAACTTCATATCATACAATTCAATTTGCATTATACATTTTACCTCGTCGCTGTGGAAGAACACTGGAGTGGAAAGCTTGTTTTTATAATAATATTATGCACATAGGTTTCAGTATTGATGGTCATAGGAGCCTGTTTTCAGAAGTAGTTGAACTACAAAGCTATGGGAAGTGGAGTCATGGGTAGAGGTGTCTGTTTTACCATTCCTGATTTTCTGCTTGGATAGCAGGTCACTTAGGTACATAAGGTTACTTAAGGTTCACTGATTGTGGTGTACAGTCAAGTGATTCAGGTAATGCATAGCTATTGACCATTGTGGCTTTGCCAATGTTGTTTGAAACTCTACTCTACAAAGTACTATACTTGAAGCCATTACTATCCAGTGTAGATTGTCTCATTATACTTTTATAATGACAATAAAAGCATTCAATTCAATGATGTGCAAGCACACTTCAATAGTTTCTGAATGTCCAAACAACTTTCCAATTGGTGAAGGGATTTCAGGTTCTCTCAAAATTGGACAATTTAAGTGCTAAGATTGTGACTCATTCAATTTTCAACGTATGAGATGAGCTGCATTTTTTTTCTAATTGTTATTGTGTACTGTGACTTCCACACTTTTATACAGCATTTAAAGTTTTGTAAGATTTCTAAACGTAGCTCTTTTCCTAGTCGGAGTATAGGATACTAGGATGGGGAAAAGCACTTTTTTTCTCTATTATTAAGTCAAGCGAATTCAGAAAGGTCAGATTTCAGAGTTAAATCTGTTTTCCATTACTTGGCTGTTCCTTATACTAAAGATAATGTGAAGCACTTGTAATCTATGGAGTCTGTCGGTTTAAATTGAGTGAAGCATAGGACCAATGAAAGAACTGTGAAGGTTAGGTAGAAAGAACAAGATTAACAGCAAAGAAAAAGGAGAAGTGCCTAGCTTGAGTGCAGTCCCAGAGAAACAATTGGATTAGATAGTGAGAGAAAAAGGAGCAACACCGTTTCTTTTTAATCAGATAGCTTTCATTGTGTGTGTTTGTCTCCTGCTCAATATCAACTCAAAAACTCAGTTCGCCCCAAATGTGTATAATGTCTTCAAGAGATGTGATGAACTGTTCAGCTGAAGGGTTGGGCTTTGAGAGCGAGTCCAAATGGATTTCCCAGATGGGTCTCCCCTAGCACTTATTTTGGAATCAGGTTTCATTCTTCATCGAAAAGACACACCTTTCACTCCAAAAGGAAATCGGAGATTCCCAGACTTCCAATGCTCCCAACATTCACATGAACGTGACTTGGTGTTTTTTACTCTTTACTTCTGTATGCATTGCAACAGATGTGCAATCCAAGAAATCTCTGAAGGCGTGTGGTGGGTCCTAAGTGCACTTTGATGTGAGAATGGAAACAGTATGGTGTGAAAAATATGCTTCCTTATTGTAGACATCATTTTCAGCAATGTGAACCTGTTCCTTTCTTGTCAGTTGTATGTTATTTTTTTAAAATCTTAACAAGTAGGATTTTGGACTAATATTTTGGTGGAAAAAATATATACATACTAAGTAACTTACTTTTACTAAGTAAATTACTTTTACCCCAATTATTTGTTTTGCTTGGACAAACAGATAACAAATAATAAAACAGATTACTTTTTTTTTGCTTATTAGTGACAGATATTATTATACAATGTTCATTCTTTAACTTATTTCCCCACACAAACAGACTTAATTAAAAACTGAAATATATACACTTCTTGGCTATGATGACCTAATAATCTTTGAAATTATGTCTTTTAGGACCACTGGTTTTGGCGAGTAAGAGATAATGCTGTCATGCCTGGATACCCCATGCTCATCAGTCTTTTCTGGAGGGGTCTGCCACCTAGAATCGATGCAGTCTATGAGAACAGTGAGGGCAAATTTGTTTTCTTCAAAGGTACGTTTGTTTTTTCTTTTTCTTTTTAAATAACAGACTGCTGTCTCTGTTGGCATCTTCTCTCTTTTCTCAGAAACGAAACTCCCTTGATCTTATTTCATTGTAATTCAGGAAGATTTAAGTACTGTTTTTACTCACTTATTTGGAAAATCCACTGTAATCCTTAAATTGGACTTTTAATAATGTTGATACTGAGCTTAGTGCTAGTGATATTAATGTCTGCCTTCGTTTTTTTTTCATTTGTTCTGTATAAATATGAATAAGGTTTAAGTGGGTAAAAGAAAACTTTGGCAAACAAACTACAAATAATTACTGAACTCCAATTCTATTTTCCAAAACCAGCAATTGCCGGAAAAAGAAAATACTCGGGCAGTGTGTGCCAATAGCAATATGCCTTCTCTCCACCTTGCTATCTTTCTAGACTGGCGAAAAAACAAGATTGCTATATTCAATACCAGTCCTTTTATTCTCTTGAAACACACAACTAATTTCCCAGGAGTCGGTTCTTTTGGCTGTCCTCATTCTGAAGAAAATGTTGTCCAGAAAGCAAATTGCAACACTTTGATTCCACAGATTGACAAAATACGAAAATAACCATTTTTTTTGGTTCATTATTTTACGGAGATTATCACAAGTCAAATAATTAACTTTATTTTTAATGGACTTGACCGCATTAGGTGATGTCACCATTGATTTACATTAAATAGTAAAGCCTTTTGTAATACATATCTGAATTTAAAATAATAATTAGTGAATATGGTTTGAGGGATTTTGAGATTGAACCAAGCCATTTTGTTCTTCTGGATATCAACTGCTTAATCGGAGGGTGGGGTGTGTTTTTATGTGTGTCGGGGGCAGAGGAAATGTGACATGGATTGAGTAGGTCTTTGTCAGAAAAGAGATTAAATGAGTTTCCTCTCCAAAGAGAGGCCACAACTGCTCCTAGTGTGTGTGTAGCAAATACTAGTCTTTTACTGAATCTTTAGGGATAATAACTCCAGCAATAATGACATTTTAATTATTTAATTACAAATGATTTATGACTTCTTTTTACTATTTGCAAATTCATCACATTTTGAACGCTTACATACATAATACAATGATAGTGTTTGTCAAAAAGCAACTGTGTTGGCCAAAAGATACAAATACATACTGTATATCTTTTAGTTAGTTTCAGCCGCCCACGACCATCAATTAGCCTGTTCTTGTAGACAATTTTCCCTGATGTACTCTGACCACCCCCACTTCCTTCTGTTCAACTTTACACCCCCATGAATGACTAAGAAAAGCGTTTCCTAAGGTCACACTGTCAAAAGTGTGCAGTTTCACTTAATTAGACCTCAGGAAGTCTCTCCATTCACCACAGATAGAAACTTGTGAAGGAGAATCAAAGAAGGAGGAATAGAAAATTCTGTTTTAAAAAATAGGGATGTTTTATTTACAAACTAAAGGAAATGCAATGTAGGTTGCATACATATGTTGCAATTTAAATACAAGACTGCCAACTGCTCAATGTTTTTTTTTTGGTTGTGCTCAATTTGTTTAAAAATAACTGGGCAGCTTTTTGGAGTTTTGTATTATATTCCAAATGGATTTACATTTTAGTGCAGACATTTTTAGAAATACATTTCAGGTACAAACAAAACTATAAAAAAGATAAGTAAACTACATGAAATATAGGTTATTTCTTTCTTTGCTTGGTTTTACAACAGTCTGTGTTAGAGATATATATTGCAGTACACATGAAATAATTTAATAATTCCTTGCAGATCATCATTCATGCTGTCATCTTATTAAAACTCAACACTTGTCCGATGTCGTTTTTTTTTAATTTTTTTTTTTATTATCACCGCTGCTAGCAGTTGTTTCCAGCAATTCCCAGGGTATTTCAAAGCAAGGGCAAGGAGAACTTGTCACTTTGTGTTTCCTATTTGAGGGAAACATCACATACATAAGGCAACAGGTTTACTGCTTGGTATTTATACCAAAGCTTGTCCAAGCCGTCCTTGTAAATTTGCCCTTCTTGTCTATTGCACCTGCGGGGGATTCTACGCTATTACTTGTCCTCTCTCCTCAATTATGATTTTATTTTTTTCTTTCACAGGGAAGCAATTCTGGGTGTTTAAGGACACAGTGTTGCAGGCAGGATATCCGAGGGAAATCACCCAGTATGGCCATGGAATGCCAGCTCAGAGCATTGAGACAGCTGTATGGTGGGAAGATGCGGCCAAGACTTACTTCTTTAAAGGGGATAGGTAATAATGAATATACTAGATGTTCTAAAAATATGTTTAATTGTGAATACATCTACCCAAAGAGCACGATATTTTTTTCGCAAAACCCTTCGCCTATAATGTGAGCTTTCTTTCACAGTGTTGACATTCTGGAATAGAACATGTTTCTCTTTGTGGATGTACTCGTTCATGCTAATTTACTTTTTGTTCACCGCCTCAAACGCCAAGTAATTTCCCAGATCACATACACAGCGAATAGATTTTTCTGTGTTGGTTTGTAAGTGTGAAAAGGACTTTACAGAGGAATTTCATCATAGATATTTTGCATAGCTGTTTATTGTGTTGGTTATTTCCATCAACACTTCAAAACAGGCATGTAATGGTAACAAATTCTTGGTGACACACAAGATGGAAAGTTATGTTTCCATTTGTAAGTGTGAATGATTCAAGCTTTTATCACAACGTTCTCACAGTTGTCAAATGCCAAATTTTATTTAACATTCATAGTGACACTTAAAGCTAGTATAAAACACTACAGCAAGGGACATTACAATAATAGTATCCAATATTTTCAACACAAATCCTACCAAAAAAGTGACACAAAATGCTTCATTATGAAATTAAATACTAATATAGCTTCCTTTTTAGATGCCCTAGCCCCGCCCACTGCAGAAACACAAAACCGCAGATGATGTCACACCCAGAATGAGCTACAGTTTTAAGCAGTTCTGTCAACATATAATACTAGCTAGCGCAGCACTAAGAAGCTAGACATAATTATCAATTCTGGCTTTCATGTCAAAACCAAAAATGCTGGGGGGAAAAGGGCGTTGCCTGATGTATTGTTCTGACTGGAATAACTATTCAATGATCTAAAAAAAAACAGTCATACATGAGTGTCAATGTGAAATTGCATTAGTGCAGTCATTTTCATTTTTTTCGACCAACTCATCTTTTCATAATAACTTTTACGAAATTTTACAGGTACTGGCGTTACAATGAGGAAATGAGAACCATCGATCCAGGCTATCCCAAGTCCATCAGCATATGGAAAGGTGTGCCTGCATCACCACAGGGGGCCTTTGTGGATAAAGCCAATGGTATGATTTCTTCTTCCTGATACCTTAACTTGGCAGCAGCACTACACTTCATGTGCCAGTTTGTATTGATTTCATTTGGTCGCTGGTTTGCTCGACAGGAGGTAAAGCAGGGTCGCATTGATTTGAAATTTGCCCCTTTTATGTTTACATTGTTTTATACCGGGTAGCATGTGGCGTTTCAGACTTAGAATTGTTCTTCTTGCATAGTGGAAGTAAATGTAGGTATTTATGAAAAGCAATAAGAAAATAGGTCATGCTACATTTTTCTTTTTAATTAGTTAGGCAACAGTTCATTTGGACCACTTTACACATTTGAAGCAAGAGAGACAAGACCGCCACTGCTTACATATTTCAATTTTAACTATTTGGCCTGAATGAGGTATAGGCCATGTATGACTTTTTGAGATGATAAAACATTATCCCGCCAGGTGGGTTTGGGCCATGAATTGGCAGCACCTGGATCAGAACAAGCAGGGCAGGTGGTACT
Source organism: Stigmatopora nigra (assembly GCF_051989575.1). Lineage (NCBI taxonomy): Eukaryota > Metazoa > Chordata > Actinopteri > Syngnathiformes > Syngnathidae > Stigmatopora > Stigmatopora nigra. The sequence continues at coordinate 7,169,487 of NC_135523.1, read as the reverse complement.
GAACGCTCATGCCATCTGTTCTGTGCATTGGCATCCAGATTCAGAGCCCAATATTTCAGTCACTGAGGCCACAAGGCACATGAGCGTGAAGGGTGGGCGGTGGGGATGATTGGTGGCCATGTTAATACCACGCATGTTCAGTTTTAAAGGGTGTTGCGGCATTCCATGCATGCATGCTTGAATATACAGCATTAGATCGACCTAGATAAAGAACCACAATTGAATATGTGTCTATGCCATGTGTTTATAAATAAGTGTGTGATAACAGATTTTTTAAGGCTGTTTTTCTGGCACTGAATTTCAGTCGCACCTTCCGCCTCACCTGTTCACACACTCCCTCTTTAATATTAGTGTTATATTTCTGTCGCTTACCATTTGCAAAAATATTGGAGATTAGATTTTCAGCACACAAAGTATTGCTATATTTAAAATACTTCTACATCGATGTTGTTAAATGCTAGGATGTTAATCCACCGCAAAGCCACAGCTTCATTTTTTTTTCTTTTTATGAGACTATAAGACTCCTTGAAGGTGCATTCACTGTGTTCAAGTGTTGCATAGGAGGAGGCAACTCTGCTACTCTTTTGGTAATTGCTAATAGTTGTAGAAACTATAGGGGATTAAAGTTAATGAGTCATAGAATTAAGTTGTGGGAGAAAGTTGTTGAGGCTAGGCAAAGGACAGAAGTAAGTATTTGTGAGAAGCAGTATGGCTTTATTCCGAGGAGTAGTACAGAGTAGTACAGGCAAGGTCAGAAGGAACTGCATTGTGTCTTTGCAGCTCTTGAAAAAAGCCTATGACTGCAGAGGAACTGTGAGACTACACAAGTAAGTGTGGAGTAGTGGAGAAGTATGTCAGAGTAGTTCAGGACATTTATATTCGTTGTACTGCAGCTCTGAAGTGTGTGGCAGGAGTTACAGAGAAGAAGTGTTTAGGTGGGATTCCACCAAGGGTCAGCTCTTAGCCCCTTTTTGGTTGCCATGGTGCTGGAGAAACTGACAAATACGGTGAAACCGAAAGCTCTCTGGAATAGAATGTTTGCAGGTCATACTGTGATCTACAGTGAGACCGTCTAGCAGGTATGGGATAGCTTAGAGAAGTGGTGGTCCGCTCTAGAAAAGAGAGAAGTAAAGGTGAACAGGAGTAAATCATAATACATGTGTGTATATGAGAAGTTCACCGGGGGAACAGCAATTGAGAATGTGAAAAGGAAGTGAAGAATTGTGGGCGGGCAGGCTGGAACAGCTGAAGTAAAGTATCAGGTGTGTTATGTGTTAGGAGAGTGCCAGTAATGTTCAAGGGAAAGGTCTACAGAACAGCGGTAAGGCCACACATGTATGTCTTATAAAACAGTAGCTTTGAGGAAAAGACTGGAGCCTAAGATAGAAGTAGCGGAGATGAAGATGCTAAGGTTTTTCATTGGATTTGGATAATATTAGTAATGAGACACTACAGGGGACAGTCTACGTTAGGCTTTTTGGACACATTATCAGAAAGGGCAACCTTCGATAGTTTAGGCGACCAGTCATACTAAATAGGCTCCAGCACCCCATGTCTCTGACTACAATAAACAGTGTTGAAAATGAATGAGTATAGTATATCTATTTAAAAATTATTCCTATTTTTTGCTCTTCCATGTAAAAAAAATAAAAACTTACCTGCCTGCCATTTTTAAAAAGTCATGTGTCCAATCTCCTCCGCTCTATTTACATTTAGAGTATCTCTGTCCTCATTTTCCCTGAAAACAGCTTGCATGAATAATAAATAGCAATCCAAGCTGCCACATGCAGGGTGAGAGCCCAGTTTTACATGACATTAATTTTCAGGGACATTCTGAAGTCAACTTCAAATTGCAGAACTCATTGTATCATATGTCAAAAAATAAGATATCATTGAATCAATCTAATTAATGGTAACATTTCTTCATTGTAAGGAATAAACTGCATGTGTATTGTGGATGGAAAGGAAATATTTTTGTTATCTTTGCTCAACATTTGCGTCGCTGTCTTCACAAATAATCCCACAGTGGAATAAGTGTTTCTAAGTGAATTTTTCCTCCAGGGGTTTGAAATCAAACATGAACACTGATTCGTTGTGACTTTCTTGTTTGCGTGACACCACGACAATTGCCCACTTATTCTCAGAAGTGAAGAAATACCCAGAGTATTCAAAAACACCAAAGAACATTATTTTTGGATGACATTTCTTGTGCTTTGCGGGTTATTAGCTCAAAGGTATGAATGTGTGTTTCCGGTTGTTGTGAAATTCAGTTTTTTTTAATTAATCTCTGGAGACTAAGTTCACTGTGGCTCAACTGCCATGCACAGTTCACTATTGGTGAAATAGATTCTCATTTAATCGATTTGAGAAGTGCCCTTGTATAAACAGTACCAGATCATCTTTATATATACTAAGTAAAATAGTCATTATTTTTAATTCAAAGTGATAATACTGTTTTGGTAATTGGATCACTGATAACATATGAAAAACTTTTTCCACACCAATCATTTCTGCTCCTAATTTGACATTTGGAATTGAATGATTGGTTATTCATGAATCCCTATTTTATAAAAGTGCATGCTCGAATATTCACAGTTCAGAATTCAAGGGTTTGTGTGTGATTTTTCCGCATATTCTCACATCTCCAAAACATGCTTGGTAGGCTGCTTCAATGCTATAAATTGCCTCTGGGTGTGAGTGTGAGTGTGAATGGTGTCCATCTCCTTGTGCCCTGTGATTGATTGGCCACCAATTCAATGTGTTCCCCCCTGGTGCCCATAGATAACTGAAATAGGCTACCGCAACTCTTGTGAAGATAAGCGTTTATCGATACCAAACCGATGCCAAACCATTATCCATGTTTTTATACCAGTAAAAATAATGCAAAATAGAATATAACCAGTAAATGACAAGTCACTTTGTTTGTATTAAAGTAAAAAAAAAAGGATTTGTTAACAATATTACACGATAATCTCTTTCTTTCATTAGTTTCTAAATCTAATCTAATCACTTACTGTATCTGATCTTATGACAAAATCCGATATAAGAAAAAAAATGATGTACTAAGTATCGGATTGGAACATCACTAGTGATTATCCGTTGATTGTGGTCATTCATGCCATCGCTTTAATAATTGAACATTGTCGATTTCCGTCCTGCCAGGTTTCACTTACTTCTACAAGGCGAAGGAGTACTGGAAGTTCAACAACCAATTCTTAAGGGTTGAACCTGGCTACCCACGTTCCATCCTCAAGGACTTCATGGGTTGTGACTTGATGCCAATGGACCCAGGGCGTCCGCCCACTGGCGATGGCAACACGGACGTGGTCATTGAGCTTGACAATGAGGCAAACACGGTGAAGGCGGTGGCCATTGTCATCCCGTGTGTGCTGGCGCTGTGCCTGATGGTGCTGGTCTATACTGTGGTGCAATTCAAAAGGAAAGGTACGCCGCGCCACATACTTTACTGCAAACGCTCCATGCAGGAATGGGTGTGATACATATATAGGACAGGACAGAAACAGATGGTGGCCGTCCGTCCCTTTGTAGGATGGCATGGACGTTTGAAACCACGTCCTCTTTTGTTGGGTCGATTTGACCCAAGTGTGGCCTGACAATTGGCCACTAACACGCAAGGCATGACCTCGGGACAAAGGTGAAGTTGAATCTGCCTTTTTCACTAACAAGAGGAGCAGAAGGACTCTTTGTGGTAAGGTTTTCCCTAAAATAACCTTCAGACAGTTAAGGGGTGAACAAAGACAAGGTCCGTTTTCTTTTCTTTTTTTTATCTTGCCGGACTGCTCTTAATTACAATCAGGGGGAAGAATTTTCTGATGGACAAACTCTTCTCATAGGCAAGTTATTGTCATCTGTCATATCAGGTGTTAGGACAAAACTAAATGAGAATTTATTTGCCCACCCCACAACACAAGATGATCACTATTCTTGTTTTTTTGTTTGTTTTACTTTGTTTATTTCATTTGGCTTCTTTAAAAGGACATCATCACTGTTCCCTTTAAAATGTTCCTGAGGAAGAGACCAAACTAAACCAAATAAAATCTCTCCAAAGAGGATCTTTTATTTTGAGATTTTTAAATGTCAATTTTTTTCTTCATCTTTTTGATTTCTTCTCTGGATCCATGCAGTGATTAGGAGTGGGAGCTCTGACTGTTGTGGCAGTCTGTTTGAGATACAGGGGCCAAAATATTCTGCAATATTTTAACTCGCCTTAATTATGCTTAATATTTTTTTGTGCTTGGTTTGACTGTACAACTGTTGTGTTTTGTTTTGTTGTTTTTTATATACTGCTCCTAGGTTGGTTTTAATTGTACGAGAAGCAGCTTTAAAAGCTTCTTTTTTGGTATTTGGTAATTCTGGATTTTAATACATGACCTAGAATGCTCAGCACTGGTTTGCTGAGCTTTTCTGGACAATTCAGTCCGCTTGTATTCAGAGTAATGTTATTATATGTAGGAGGTTCCTGGAGCAAAGCCACTATTTTGTGTTTTATATTTGTTGATGTTAAAGTTTTATCATTTTCCTGTGGCAGATTTCTGGCGACTTGAACATATTAAGATTTGTTGTTTGTTTTGTCATTCTGTCTGCTAGTCCACTTTTTGCAAAAACCATTGTGTTTTTTGAAAATTGATTTATTTTCTTTTTCTCCCCCAAGAAAAATCCTATCGAATGCCTTTTTTGCAAGACCTCACACATCGTAAAATGATGTCTTCATTCTGAGGACCTGAAAAGTCAAGCTCAGTGCCTGTGTCAGCATGCATGTAAGCTTTTACAACCATACATCTGCTTAACGTGGCTTTCCTCTTAAAAGCTAGGAGGCCTTTTTTTTTTTACTTGTGTTTTTTTTTTTATTTATCTTTCCCGCCCCCCCAAAAAATTGTTCAAAACCCACATTAAGAGGTACAGTTGAATCAAAAACCGGTATTTAATTGGGTCAAATAGGTACATTGGGCAATCTATACAGTTGGTCTCGTCAACATATCAACTTGTTAATTTCCCCTGAATGTCTGTTTTCATTGTTTTGCTTTGTCTTACTTTATTTTCAGGTTAAAGCAATTAGGACATATCACATTTTTCTTTTTTTTTGTGTAAGACTTTGGGACAATAGAAAAAATCTTCTGACAGAATGAATAAATTGATCTATCCATGGTTAAACTTTCCTTACAATTCTTTTTTATTTGAACTGTTATGTTAGACTATGGCTTTCAAACAACATCAAAACTGTGTACTAGTTTGTCAATCAATTGACACATTTAAAAAAATGTTGGACAACAATTAATTATTAAGTATGCAATTAGTTTTTCCATGGCGCATCAGGTTTTTTTATTTTTTTATTTATAGGAGCGAGTAACACTGACATTCACACAAGTACTGTATAAAACGTGTTACTTAATGTTGTATTCCTAAGATAATAAGCAGTATACGTATACTTAACATGTCTGTTGCAATTTGACAAAATGTGTGTTTAGCATGACACAAGACCAGCTGCTAGACTCACATTTGCCAGGCATGTTATTCTATGTTGCTATTTCTGTCCAACATCCGCCTCCACTTCTTCTTTCTGCTTGTGCCATTGAATTAGAAATTGAGTGATTAGAACATCAATCAAAGGGATATATTTCAATTTAACCTAAAACCTTCTGGCACCCTGCTTAATGGTACCCTTTTTTAGGTTAAAGACCATTTATCCTAGTTCTGGCTATTAGCTCCGCACAGTTTAGCACTTCAGAAAGTCTGGTTTAAGGTTACTCAGGGTCAAGCTGCTGCCTTGGCCTGTAAGAAAAGAGAAAATACATCTCACCAAATGTCGAATGTTTCTTCAAAAACAGTGTCAATTGCTGGGAAGCTCATTCTTTATGGATAATACTGTCAGGTCACTTATTTCAAGTGCTTTTTTTATTTATGTCAATGAGTAAGACTACATTCTCTATATACAGTGTCTCATCATGCCTTAAAAAATGTTTCGTAGTCACTTTAGTGCACTTTTACCGTTCTTATTCAGGCTGATCAATCAAATGCACATTTTTAGCTCACCCAGATTGAAATTGTTTGGTCTGAAAATGCACAAAACATGTATCTGAATTTTGCAATATAGCGTGAAACCACATAGATGAGGTAATTTCATAACCATACCCACTCTATGCCATATGACGCCTGTGTTGACACAGAAAAAGTCACATGGGTCAACTTAGCTCAATTACAACAGTGCCAAACCTGATTTGGTCCATTAAAATAGTATAAACAGTCAAAACCGGATTTGAGCATCAGATATATAACAGAAATATTGCCCTTAATATTAATAGCATGAGGATATTCATGACACAAAAAGTCACACTTGGCAATAGGGGACTTTATGTGTCCTTCATTCAACAAAACCTCAAAGTATTCATTTTTTTCTGTAACAAAAATAGATAATTATTGTCATTTTATGGAGTGTTGCGTATGAATGCTGCCTTCCTTCCTCCACAAGTTACATCCATCGGTTAAGAGCCTTCCTCTTCATGGCGCATAATAGACCACATTTGTGTGGCCATAAAGCACCTTTGAAAACAGCGGCGAATGAAACACTGCACTTTCCATGTGGAATGAGGCTGAGTGAACAAATAAATTAGGCCTCTAAGTACTCTTCTAATGGTCCAGTACAATGATCTGTAGTACTTGGACACGCAAAAAAATGTTTCGAATTCATTGCCAAATGGTTTTTCAGCGGTTTACCTTTTTGCTCAAAAATGTCAATGCGTATCAAAACATACCGAAGGCTTATGGTTCATTTCAGACTCATTTTGCTTAAGTTGAACGTTTTTTTTTTTTTTTTGCATTAACAGTCATGCATTTTTCTTCTATTTCTCCAATTGTTGACACTTTGTTTAGCCTTCCTGCCATGGTTTGACTGAAAGCTTTCTCGTTTCACTTCTCCAGCTGTCTCCTGCAAAGCTGTTATGTGGGCTTTGTTCACGCCATCAACGGTTTGGCATTGATGAATCCAGACACAAAGTAACAGCAGTTTAATGCAAAACAGAACCAAATGAATTCAATTAAAATTTTCTACAAAGTGTGTTGGCTCCTAGCAGAGCATGTTGTGACATTCTCCAATCAGGGTGACGAAATAAGAGGTGCAATGATTTATTTTAGTATGAGGACAACTAAAAATTCAATGGTTGGTTCCAACAGACTTGAAAAATATTAACACTGTTCTCTCGTTACTTTAACTGTAAACTTTAATGTATAACTTTGATCTACGTAGTCACTAAGCAATCGTGTAAAATCTGTTACAACTGAAACCATCTGCTTATCAAATGCAACTCTGTATAGTTTGATTTACTTTGAGAAAAACACCTAGTGTAAAAAATGTCTCCTCAAAGACACCTGTTCAGCTTTTTGTTCCAACAAATCCAACACAAACACTTTAACCAATGAGATTTTTGCAGAAAACGAGAATGACCTGCAGACTGCAATCCCCTGATTGCACTTGTAGGACACCAGATTGTTGAAAAGTTGAAATCTTGATGGGATGGAATGAAAACCTGCACACTCTGCGGCCCTTTTTTGGATTACTTTGGACATCTCTGATCGACATCTACATACTTTGGTATGTTTATTTTCACTTTTTCTCTGTAGTTTCAGGTAATACAGCAACATCTCTTCTGAAATGTGAACTATGTGTATGTACAGTGTTCAAAAGCTGTTTTTGTGGTCAGCTTAGGGTTTAAATACTGGGAGGTGCCCCATAAAGGTAAATAGTAGCACACTCTTTGGGAAGTGTAAAAATGTGGTGGCTCAGCGGTTAATGGTGAGAACTAAACACAGCTGACGTTGACCGCCGCAAAATTATCCTAATAGCCCCAGTGGGGTTTTTCTTTTCTTTGTTGAAACGGTCAAAAGTTCATATTTTGTCTGGTTCCTACTGAGACAAACACCCACCAGGAGGGTCCTATTGTGATTGTATATGTCTGAGCTCAAGGTGAAAGACATCCAAGAGCTTGGGTGGTAATTATGAACTTATATTGACGTATACTGACCTTTTAGGTGAGGTAAATGTGATACTTTCCTAAGGTGTGAACGTCTCGCTATGTGTTATATGATATTTTGTTCTTTGACTGACAGGTCCAGAAAGTAAGCCAGCAAAGTTGTAGACCACTTTTATGGACGAGTATATACATATATCATTAAACTCCTCAAACCCAGACTCTTGCAAGGTAAGCAATTATATTTTCTATTTGATATTTAGGCTAATTGGGATCTGATGAGTATAAAGACACATTCATCTTTTTTCATGATGTAGTTTGTGAGACAAATGATGTCCACATATGTGGATGGCAGGTCCTCGGACTTGTATCAAAGTGGTGGCCCGGGGGCCAAATCTGGCCCGCTGCATCATTTTGTGTGGCCAGGGAAAGTAAATCATGAGTGCCCACTTTTTGTTTTAGGATCAAATTAAAATGAAGAGTATAGATGTATATTACATTTCCTGATTTTAACCCTTTTAATCAATAATTGTAATTTATTAATATATTTTTTCTGTGTTATTAGTTAAAAAATCATTTTGTAAAATCTATTTTTTTTAAAAAAGCTCAAATAAACATTGTTTTTGATCTGTAAAAAACTGAATATTCAGGGCTTTTAATCCAGTTCTTTTAATCCCTTTTTTAAAAAAATATATCTAAAATGGTCCGGCCCACGTGAAATCAAGTTGACGTTAAAGCGGCCCGCGAACCAAGTCTGACACCCGTGTCCTAGGAGGTTAAATACTTCACTGTCTGAAATTTGCATATTGTCCCTGTCGCGTGATTGGCCACACAGTCAGAAGGTCATATTGATCATCTTATATGACGATGCAGATAACACATATATGCAGTCCCTGATGATTACGCTTATCTTCCTTTGTGTCTATGTGAGCTTCTCATCAAATGCAGTAAGCACACTATTTACTTTCCACCAACTCGCTTGTATATCTGTACGTGATAAAGTAGGAGATGGAGAGAAGGGAGTAATGATCCGCAATGTCCAGGCAAAATTTGCTCCATTTATCACATCATTGATTGGTGCAAGCTTGAATGCCTTCTTTCTTTGCACACCAGTTAGGAGGAACATGCTTTGGAAAATATCTGATCATTAATTTTGTTTGGGTCGCACAGTGGAAAGTGGTTAGTAGGTCAGTCTCACAGTTTGAGGCTGGAGGGTTCAATCCCAGGTCATTCCTCACTGTGTGAAGTTTGCATATTCTCCTTGAGTTTGTGTGGGTTTTCTCCAGGTAGTCCGGTATCCTCCCACATTCCAAAAACACGCATGGTAGGCTGATTGGACACTTTAAATTGCCCCTAGGTATGAGTGTAAGTGTGCATAAATGTCCGTCTCTTTGTGCCCTGCGATTGTCCAGCCACCCAAAATAAATTAATTAATAATTTTGTTTGGATTCATAGTTAAAATGGATGAATATTTAATAGAAACAAAATTTAAGTAATAATTAATGATTTAAAAATCCACTCACTCAAAGACAACACTTAGCAAATCCCTTAAATTCCCATATAGTCATTAATTGTATTTTAGTAGTTGTATTATTGTCAGTACTAGAAGAAATATCGTTCGACTTTTAAAGTGACAGCAAAGGTAAGTATTGGACTGTGTTGTTGACTACTCCATTTTTTTTAGATAAAATATTAGATGTCATCTTTGGATATGCTTCGCTGCTCATAGTACTTTCTTAAATTGATTTTTCTTCTTCTGCAAAGGTAAGTACCAGCACTCTCACTTTAATCCCCCTTCTGCTTTAAAATTTCAATCCATTTTCTGATTGAATGAAATCAAAATTTGTTAGTTTCATGCGGAGAAAAATGAAACTGATTTGGGTAATTTGCTTAACTCTAAAGCTCTGTTGTATTTCTAATCCACTTTGATATGACAAAGTGCTTTGAAAAAATAATCTTAAGTAAGATTAGGAAGCTGTTTGGAATTTTGCTCGTCTAGTGACAAAACATTATCAAAATATTAGTAATTTTTTACCTGCAACTTTCACCTCAATTGGACAAGAATATCAAAAGCTTGATTTAATGACTTCCCTTGGGTTTATTGTCTCCTTTTAATTGAGCAGGTGTCTGCTAAGAGTTCATGGTCAAGCATTTGTAAGACTTTTGAAGTAACCCAAAATATGTGCAGCAAAAATAAACATCCGTTCCCCTTATGTTATCATTCTCTAGCTATTGGACCATTGAAAACCACTATACTAGATTTGATGAAGGGAAAGACAGATGGTAATAATTACGGCTCCCTTTTTGATAGATAGCTCCAACATGCTTGGATGTATAACCACTTTTCAGCTCATTTACTTTCTGAGGTGTTTGGCTTTTGATAGCAGTCACACACAATTTCAAGCTGTTCTTCACTACTCTCCAACCAAAACATGTCACTGTCAAAGCAGATGCTGACAGGTTTGCGTCTCGGTAGAGTATGTAACTGACAAGAAGTGTTTTGCGTGTTTGTGTGTGCGAGTGTGTGTGTGTCTTGGGACGGTTAAAAGAGATGACAGCGGGCCCTTTGAGACGATCGACTGTGAGAACAGGCGAAGGTTCCATGAAGTCGTCAACCTGATGTAAATTGCTTTTTACACAATGTGACCTTGTAAAGCAAAAAGCATGTTCTCTGAGATCATAAAGAAAGCAACTAGAAGCGCAATGAAGTGTCTTCCCACAGGATGTGTGGTCAGTGGCCTGAATAGCCTTGAACGTCCTCTTTGTGTTATCCTGTGCTATCATGGAAACATCGCTCAGTATGATGTGAGGCAGTTTACACAATAAGATTTTTTTGATGAGTGTTTTCCAAACACTGTGGCGGAAGGGATGGTCAGGTGTGACGTAGGAAATATCCTAAAAGTTGTTCAGTGCAGTATTCCAAGGGAAAAATGGAAATTTGCATGATTAAAATGGAAATAAGATAAAGAAATTGGATTTGACAAGATTTAAATCTTAATTTAACAAAGTTCAAGTCGTTTTGTTACTTATTTTTTGTGTTTAACACAGCTATGAGCAAACTACGGCCCGCGGGCCACATCCGGCCCACCCTCCATTTTACTTTACTTTAATTATGAGTGATGAGTAAGTTAATACTTTAGTCCTATTTTTCTGTTTATATTTCATATGTACTGTTAACGGATGCAGTTTTTTATATGTATCGTATCTTGTGTTGACCTGGCCCATCTGTCAGATTTTTAAAGTCAATGTGGCCCCAGGGTCGAAAAGTTTGCCCACCCCTGGTTTAACATGATCTAGAGCAGGGGTGGCCAACCCGCGGCTCGCGAGCCGCATGCGGCTCTTTGCCCGGTTTCATGTGGCTCTTACGTCCATATCAAAGTTTGTATTTGTGTTTTATTTGCGTGTGCGCTTCGCTTGAGTTCAATACGGTATTTTCGTCCAATGCGCATGTGCTCGGGATGAAAATACCTCAAAGTTTCCCAGTAGGAGCAAGGTCATTTAAGTAAACGTTTTTAACAGAGTGGGAGAGCTCCCGTGAACCAAAAGCGACAATGAACAGCGTCGCGCACACAAAAAGTATCCCAAAGATCGAGCGTCGGCTGAAAAAGCCACACCCCCTGCGAGGCAGACCAAGGCGAGAGTGCTCAGCCGGGAGCAGCCAATAGGAGAGTGAGGCGTACACCACGTGGTGGGCGCGCTACCTAAAAGCCATTCATAATAAATGACAGCTCACAAGGAGCGAATGTTGCGCAAAAATAGGCTCTGATTTTATGCCAGAAGTCCCACTAAGTAACATGCATAGCAAAAGAAAAACGCTATTGTAAATTATTATATTTTTGTTTGTGGACTTGGTTGAACTGAGAGTTTGTCTGTGTGAGACAGTGCACACAATGTTCATTGTTGATAATGACTGGCCTGTGCTGTTAGTGCTGTAGGAGTCAATTTATGTCATTACTATGCTGGTGTGTGACATTTACAATAAATCTGGCTGAGCAAAGGTATGTGTATGATGTGGCTCTTTGCGGTAACACAGTAAAAAATGTGGCTCTTTGCGGTACCACAGTAAAAAATGTGGCTCATGGTCTCTGACTGGTTGGCCACCCCTGATCTAGAGGTTGTTTAGTTTCTCGAGTATTAACTTTTGGCCACCAAACTGGTCAAATTTTAGGAGATTGAAGTAATCTTGGGAGAAAAAATCACATTAAGTAGTAGTAGTTGTTGTGGTTCTGTGGATTTTGACTTTTGGTGACATAAGATCAGTGTTGAATAACATATATTGAAATACTTGTTTGTTTGATTCCAGTTTGCTGAGAAGGATTTTATATCATCAATATATAGGTGACAGTTTTACATGAAAATTTTCAGATGGTGGTTTGCCTTGAGATGATTTTTTGCAATGAAGTGTGCCGTGGCGGAAAAATGGTCGGCAAACACTGCTCTATGGCATTTTTTAAAGAAAGATGGAGTTATTTACTGGGATAAACTTCAGCATGAGAGCTATAGGAAATTGATTTTGATCTTATTAGATTTTGCAGGTGTTACTACAGTAATGTGGTTTCTATCTCGTACAAGATAAGTAACATTCCTGAATGTGCTCTATAGATGGATGCAATCACGAGTGTCTTTGGTACTTGACACGGTTTAATGAATCAGATTACGATCCCAGGCCTATAAAATGAGCCATTAAGAGCCCGTTTGGATCTTCCATCCAAATCCAGTCATTTATTGAACCCTAAGTCCTCTCACGACAACGTGGGGGGATTGCTACAAGTTCAATGCAAACGTGCTGCCTTAACAGGGACTCTATATTTATAGGATGTGGCGGTGTTAGCGGTGAGTCGCTGTGATTCTCTGACAGTTACTTAGCGAAGCCCCTGTGGGCCGCTGCTTTTTCCCCTATAAAAGTCATTATAGAAGTGGATTATACACGACAGCACAATCTCATTCTCAAACCTCTCAGGATGTGCAAGGCTGAAACATTTGGATTAAAAACACTCGGTCCAAGCTCAGTTCAACTATAAAACACACATTTAAAATCCTTTGGTAAATGCTGTGTATGGGCTTTTATGAGTGTGTAGTTGTCAATAAATGCACTGTTTCAGTGGATACACTCATCTGCATGCATTTACTTGTATTTAAACCTTCATTCTCAAAGGTCAAATTGACTTGTAAACATAGTAAAACTCATCCTCTAATCACAAGGCTAATATAAATTTATTAATGAACACCTAAAGAATAAAAATGCCTATTTGATTATACTGAATTTTGCAAGCTTTTTGTTAAAATGAGGGACAAAATTGCACAATGAAGAATAATAAAGATAATATAAAAAATAAGACATACTCTCCTATAGACAATGAATCTTTTTCTTCCATTGTTTACAGTTGAAATCCCATTCAACCCACGATGCAAGTATAATTCATGTGAATTGCTATGCAGATGTAGAAAATGCATATAATTAACTCCATTCTTCAAATAAAGGATACTTTAACTCGCGTATGCAGGATGCAGACAGTCTTTCCACTTTGATCAAATATGAACCTTGCAAGCAAAACGACCTTGCCTGATTCATTGGATCATCATAAAGTCCCACCTTGATAAGCACATTGTTCAACTATCTGATGACTAAGCCAATCCGACTACTGATAAGCTCTGACCAAAACAGAACATTTTTTGGAGAAATATATTTTTCCTGTTTTTATTCTCTTTTATTAACTCACAACACCACCATTTATTTCTCAAAGTGGCGGCCCGGGGGCCATATCTGGCCCGCTGCATCATTTTGTGTGGCCTGGGAAAGTAAATCATGAGTGCCGACTTTCTGTCTTAGGATCAAATTAAAATGAAAAGTATAGATGTATATTCAATTTCCTGATTTCCCCCTTTTAAACCAATCATTGTACTTTTTTAATCTGTTTTTTTCTGTGTTTTTAGTTCAAAAATCATTTTGTAAAATCTAAAAATATATTTTTAAAAAAGGTAAAATAAACAGGGCTTTTAATCCAGTTCTTTTAATCCTTTTATAAAAAAAAAAAAATGAAATATTATATCTAAAATGGTCCGGCCCACTTGAAATCAAGTTCACGTTAAAGCGGGCCGCGAACCAATCCGAGTCTGACACCCTTGCTTTAGTTGCTCTTTTTCTGATTCCAATGTTTTTGTGTCTGTCTATGTGGAAGTTGTAAAAGTGTCACCATTTAAAGCAGGCCATTCCTTCCTCTTGAGCGCTTTGCTGAACTATTCCCTCTCAAAACCCCCCCATCCAAAAAAACACCCTCACTCTTGCCGTCTCTTCATCAAACTCACCTCCATAGAAAAGAGGCTAATTAAAAATTCCACTAATTCCAACGCTTATCTTAGACGAATCTATGCATTGCTTCGAAAGCAATTAAAGTAGCCTTTTGTTCCCCAGTCCGTTTAATTAGCGAAATAAACGTGGCGGAAGAAGCAGTACAAATTGTTGCCTTTACATACAAGCAAATTTCTTGTCTACGACTGTGGTTGAACTGCCAACATCACCATGCAAATATTATTGAATAAATTACTATTTTCATGCTACGCTCTATAGATCAAACAATTATCTGCATGTCCGATTCTAGGAGGTCATTGAATTAAGGCATGATGTAAAAACCTAGTCTTGCTCTGAATAATCATTATCCTTCTTTAGTATGTAGTGCGTGTTCTAATTTCATCACCCATCCTTGCTTTGAATAGCATCTACACACACTTCCATGGTCCCTTTCCTTCCCAATGCTTTAATAATTCAAACACTGTGTTAGTTTTGGTCACCGTGGCCCAGAAGTGGTCCATGATGAGTTGTATTGAACAATTTTAGACTGCATGTCTAGTCAGCCTTTGTTTTTTTTTCTGGGTTATTCGTCAAAGTGTGGAAAGAAATGTGCATTAGAAGGGTTAAATAATGTAAACTAGACTCCAGATAAAAGCTGTTGTTCGGACTTAAACATTAACGTTGAGGTTTTTGTGTTGGTTTTCTCGCTCCAAATAGCAGAATTGTTGCTGAGAATAATGTGTGGTGGAATCGGGTGAGTATAGTGCTCATAGTTTCTATTTAAATGAAGAATAGCCTTCACACAATGTCTGACAATCTTACATTTCTTGTTGTTGTGTTATTATTGTTAACAAAAAAGAACAAAAATAGATACTAAAATAGAAATAAACATTTCATTTCACTAAAACAAATAATAAAAACATATAAAATGATAAATTACTGTATTGTGTGATCACAAAACTAAAATGTGTTAAAATTGGAAACAGTAAGGCTTCACTTTCATCAATTGTGAATTCATTTTGTGCAAGAAGTTTCTCCCTCATTGTTCTTTAATATAGCCAAGTTGTTATCGTCACAGGATTTTTTTTATTAAGATTTATAAAATGTATCAATTATAACCTCTAATTTCAGCAAAGCTAAACTTGCACCGATCTTGGAGTTTTTCATTTATTTTGGACTAAGGCAACATAAGTAAAATTATTATTTTAAAATAGGATGCTTTTATTAAAATGCAAAGAAAGATAACGCAATTGCAATTGTTGTGGAAACTAGTGATAAAATATGTGACATTTTTGTCTAGGGAAAAAAAATCCATGAATGTTAAAGTCCATTTGAGGAGCTCGGACAAGAAAGCTAACAGCAAGCACTTGTCCAAAGTGGTCTTTCTCAGTAGTCCCCTCGTAAGAAAAGCAACACCTCGGTAGAAGTAGGAGACAACAATAATGAACTGCTTTCACCGACAACCAAATTATAGCTGCTGGTTAGTAAACACGCTGGAACAATAGAACCGGGATGCATTCGTTAATATGTTAATGAGAATGTGGATATCTACAAGACTCTGAATGGATTTAAAAGCTTCAGTTTTTCACCGTAGCTTTTTAGGTGAATAATCTCCTTCAAGTGGAACTGCAAAAGGCAAAGCACAAATTGAAAGACATATTAAAGAAATATTTTGCACTTGACTATCAAGGTTACTTGTTTAAAATGATAGTGTTTGTGTCTTGCTCATTTTTTTACCCGTTTTCCTTCACTTGAGTTAACTGAAATATGTAGTATTCATTCATTTTCTGAACCATTTATCATCACAAGGGTTGTGGGGGTGCTGGAGCCTATCCCAGCTAACTATGGGGACCAGGTAAGCAATACCTTGAATCGGTGGGCAGCCAATCGCAATGCAGGATGAGATAGACTGGGTGTTTTGATTTTATTTTACAGAAGAATGATGGATTTGTGTTGAAAATCCAATGACTAAAACTTTACGGTGTAGTCAAAATAAAATTCAGAATGAAGAAAATGAAAGAATGAGTCAGACTATGTCACTTTGCACCTTTGCAATTCTGCATAAGGTCCTGAGAGTAACATCTATTTTAGTCCCACTGCTAATGTTCTTGGAGCACTCCTGTTAAATGATGCAGCGTGCCCTAAAAATGAAAGCCCACATTTAATGCTGTGAAATTCATCTCGTGCTAAAACACTTTCCTCAAATAGACATACACACTCAGTAGGCACAACATTGGATACACGTGCATAATCTAAAGAGATTTGTTTGTTAAATATTCTACTCTGTTTACAAAACATTCTTCCTAGGTTAAGTGAATACTTTCAAAATCTAATCCAAATTACCCTTTCCACTATGTCACAGGTGTCAAATGGAATATCTGGATGCCAGATAACGTTGATCAATGGCCTGTGAAAGTAAATCATGTCCATCAATACTGCATTTCTTGCCAAGGTACATTTTGGAATGATGAAGGACCAAGGACTACAGATGTAAGAATATATTTAATCTTCTTTTTCTGTTTTGAAAAACTGTTATATTTTCAAATGTAGATATTTAAAACCAAAAATTGATCATTTTTTTCGTCATTTGGATTGCATTGGATAAGGAATTTTAGACATAAATAGATGGGTAATGCACAAGTTGATCAATAAATAAATAAATACATAAATATATAAGTAAATACATACATATATATATATATATATATATATATATATATATATATATATATATATATATATATATATATATATATATATATATATATATATATATATATATATATATATATATATATATATATATATATATATATATATATATATATATATATATATATATATATATATATATATATATATATATATATATATATATATATATATATATATATATATATATATATATATAAATGAATACGAAAAAATATTCAAAAAATAAATAATTACAAACAAACAAAAATTACATTTTTAATCTTTTTGTTTTTATAATTATAAATGTAAGTAAATACAAACAATTATCTTAGCTGGTAGGCTGGTTAAACGCTTTAAATTGCCCTTAGGTATGATGAGAGTGTGTGAATGGTTTTATCTCCTTTTGACCTGCAATTGCTTGGCCACCAATTCAGAGAATTTGGACCAATTTTACATCAGAAATGTCTCTCAACAATAAACTATCAAAATAATCCAAATATATTTTGAGCAATTTGATAATTACATAGTTGTCAATTAATCCCAGCAGGCATACCACACCCTAGAATGGTCACCAGTCAGCCATAGGGCACATAGAGAGACAAATGACTATCCACACTTCCAATCCTACCGTCACCAGCGGGAATCAAGCCCACGCCTGCCCACCCTGAAATCGGATGAGTGAACTACTTCACCATCAGCCAGCTGTGATAGAAAGAATAAATTGTTGTGGCCAATGAGGGCATGTCCTTTGTATAAATGAACTGTGGCATCATGCCGGAGAAATACTCTGACAAAACATGACTCTCACAATGGCCTCGTTTGACCTACTGCGAAAGAAATGATGCGTTTTCAGCCCAGACAAATAGAATAAATGTCCTATTTCTTTGTGCTCACATTCAATCATCACAACAATGCAAAGCTGACTATTAAACTCCACAAGATAGATGATGTACATACACTTCTTCCATGCGCACACAGTTTGTTTGGTGACAGACAGTTGGCATTCTTCCCATTAGATGACTGTTCTGGTACGTCTTGCCTACGAGGTCAACAACTCTATCTAAATTTCAATTAAAGTAGAAACTGTGGCTGATGAGGATTTGGATGTAGGTTCAGGTCTTGGTTGTTAATTGAGAGAAGAGGGGGAGGATGAGAAAGCATTTGGGCAATTATTTCATTATCACAAATCCGACTGACTGCGAGCCAGGGTCGAAGCACTGGTCGACATTAGTGGCAAGCACAATTATTATGACAATTAGAAACCAGACAGCAGCAGTGTGGCCCGCGGTAAGTGCAAAAAAAAACTGAATGTCAACATTAAGAGCTTTATTAAAAACCTGAAGGTGAAGGGAAGATTGAGGATATTGAGAGTGACAGAGTTGAGGGGATTTTTTTCCATTCTGTTCAGAGGCGACAGAATGCAATTAGTGTTTCCAGTCATCCAACTAGTTCATGCAAACTTCATGAAAACTTTAATAAAACATTTTACAGCAGAGGGATTTATAGTTCATGGACATTTTAGTGTCATATCCATTGAATCATGATGGTAGAAGTTGGCACTATGCCATGGGCAAACTACGGCCCGCGGGCCACATCTGGCCCGCCGGGCCCTTTAATCCGGCCCGCCAACGTTGTCCAAATGTTGTTTTTTTAACCCAAGATGGCGCCTTCACACGGAAGCCAATAGCAGTAGCTCTGTCCACTCTTATTAGTTTTTCGTGTATTACAGCCCCTCTATCTTTTTTTAAATTATATTTTAATATTTCTTAATACATTCCTTTTTACTTTACTTTGTACTTTATACTTTTTACTTTAATGATGAGTGATGAGTATGTTAATACTTAAGTCCTTTTTTTCTGTTCATGTTTCATATGTACTGTTAACGGATGCAGTTTTTTATATGTATCATATCTTGTGCTGATCCGGCCCATCTGTCAAATTTTTAAAGTCAATGTGGCCCCCTCCTGCACTATGTATTACTAACAATTGCTAGTGAAAACTATTCTCTCTTAATATGTACCCTGTGATTAACTGGCGACCATTTGTGGGTGAAGTCTGCCTTTCTTCCAAAGTCAGCTGGGATACTTTCCAGTTTCCTGTGAGTTTGAAAAGAATATCAAGTATAAAAATGGCTGAATGGATGCTTAAATCATGCTCCAATCCAGCACATTCCTATTTCCGTATCCATTCGCAGTCTTAAACTCAATCAAGCATTGCCAAGGGCAAGTAGTTCACTCTGAAACACTATTCAATTTCCTTGTTAATAGCCAGTAGTATTTCACATGCTCTACACTCCATTTTAGATGGTCGTTGTTCATAACAAGCAAATGCAACCCACTTTTTGTTAATGAAGATTATTGTTGCCTGATGAAGCATCCAAAACAATGTGTTCCAAAAACAAGACTTAAATAGAGTCAGAATTAAGTTTTGAAAACACAACACATTCAGACAAATTCTATTTCCCGATTCTCTGTGATTTTACATGAGCTGGACCATTTTAGATAAAATATTTAGATTTTTATTTATAAATGGATTAAAAGAACTGGATTAAAAGCCCTGAATATTCAGTTTTTTTATAGATCTAAAACATTTTTTATTTTAGTTTTTTTAAAATATATTTTTAGATTTATAAAATAATTTTTTAAACTAAAAACACAGCAAAACTTTGATTAAAAATTTACAATTATTGCTTTAAAAGGGGGAAATCAAGACATTTATTATACACCTATACTCTTAATTTTAATTTAATCCTAAAAGAGAAAGTCTGCACTCATGATTTACTTTCCCGAGCCACACAAAATGATTCGGTGGGCCAGATTTGACCCCCGGGCCGCCACATTGACATGTGCATTACAGCATATCTATAAGCATACAATTATCATATTATTTAATTCTTGCTACTACTGCTATCATGGAAATTTTACTGTTGATGATTATTTTGAAAATAATACTGGCTTTTACTCCAACTCTGAAAATATTTCAATTCCAGAAAGAAAATGAAGTGGCAGTCATTTCTTTGCTTTTAAATGAGTTATTGCAGATGTGCAATGAAAGTCCATACCTTAATATTTCTGTCTTTTAACAAGTAGAACATGAATAGAAACTCACTTGTATACTTGTATGTGTGCACAAGGGTGCTTTTGCATTTTTGAGTTTGTGTGTGTGTGTGTGTGTGTGTGTGTGTGTGTGTGTGTGTGTGTGTGTATGGTCAGACGGAAAGCCCCAGCAATTAGCTTCAGCAAAATGCCCGCATTCATGCTCTTCCATTACCGTCTTCCTATTTAATGACACAATTAGGACACTATTAGAGCAGAGATGCATCCGATAAAGGCTTTTTCGAGACAACATAATTGTACATGTGAAGAGGTCATCCCTGCTAATTGACTGGGGCATGTATGAGGATAACAGTCAACAGTTTCCCTATTGGTTCCCTTAGTCTTCTATTTGTGTCAGGCTGTGAAAATGCTATGCTGAGGCTGGAACTGCTTTCTGATTTTTCTCACAGCATGGGAGAAAATAGTGTGACTTTTTTTCCTCAATGATTTTTTTTGGGTTGTGTTTTCAGCATGCAAAAAACATCGTCATGAACATCAGCATCTAGATATGCAAATATTTCCTAGAGTAGATGAGCTAATAGGTGCATAAATGACCAAGTTTGTGAGCTAATATAGTTGTATAAATGACCAGGCACTAATGTATGAAAAATGCTTTTGTGGTTATAATTTTGAAATTTAAAATAAGATATATATTCCATATTATATATACCTTTATTTGGGTATGTTTCTGAAACATGATGAAATATTTGTTGTGAAAAACAAGTATTTTCTAAATAAAAGTATATGTAAACTTGATTATAACCAAATTTTAGCAAAGCCAAACTTGTAACAATGTTGCAGTTTTTCATTCATTTTGGCTTTACATAGACGCAGAGTACAATATAAATATTTGCCTGTTTATTCTGTTTTACTTTGTCAGTGATTCTAGAGGGTCCTCCTTTTCTAGTTCTCCTGTTGCATTTTAATTAGCAGTCAAACTCTTCGCCAGCCACCTCGCCGCGCAGCGTCAGGAAATAATCAGTTGGAGGCTGATGCAGCAGGTCGGCAAGCAATCAACTGCTAACTTCCTGGCTGTCTGACAGAATTGACCTTCAGCAGAAGATCTCATTAGTAGAGTTTAGACATTGTTGTTAAGTTTACTGTGTAGAAAATAATCCACGATTTTTACATGTAGTTTTTCCCTAATTTACATTTTGTTGAGAAGCAACCATTTGGGGATACACTGAAAACAAACAGATTTACAATCATGCAACTATGATTGCTTTATGTCTGTACAATTAAAAAATAATAATAATAATACGGTTCCAGCAGTTATAATGTTTGTTTAGGAATCTGGGGTGTAAAGTTGACACACTGATCTCTCTAACGAAATGAATTAATACATTAGTAAGCACGACTTTTGGAATTTTGGATATATTGCCCTTTAAAAAAACGCTTGGTGCTACAAATTTCATATTTTCACACATTTTCAGCAGGGAACCTGCCCTGTATCCTTCCAATTTAATATATGATGCTATCACTGTCCAGTCGGGCCGTGCCTGGAAGGTATTTGGTTCAACTAAATATGAAAATAAGGATGTTAATTTCAATTTCAAATCAGCATGGTTGTTTTAATCAATACAGAGGTTGTTTCCTCAAATTATTTGATTGATGCCATACAGCAATTATGACTTAATGGTGTCCACAACTGATTCAATGGACACTCAAATCAAAATAGTTATCCAAAACATTGAATGAGACATATCTTACATCCCATAAAATGACTTTATTAAAGAAGCATTGTCTTGATTCTCCACCCTTTCACAAAACTGCCATATTTTTCACAACACAATGACATGAAACACTGCCATCCATCCATTCAATGCTATTGTAAAATTGAGCAATTTTCTCTCTTCGATGTCCCATAATAATTTTGCCTGTGTGATAATGGCTGCTTTTCTTTGTTGTAATCAAAGAACACCACAGTTTAGACCATAAAAGCCTGCAATTACCAAACATGAATCCCCACACACATGCCCAGTATGTAACTGTATTTTCCAGGAAGCGATCTATCCTCCCTTCTCCAACATCACCACCCTGAATATTTTCCCCCCTAATGCTGCCATCAGTCCGCATTGAAGCCATTGCCCAGCCCCATCACGCAAAGTGCCACTGGCTGCGGATGAATGCATCTCAGTGGGTTCGCACTGCAAGGCAGGAGACGGGCCAGAGGACCCATCTGCCATGACACTAATGCACTGACTCAGTGCTCAGAGCTTAACACTGCAGCCAGGACAAAACCCAGAGGGCTTTTGACACTTATACAACAGGGATCTGCATGATGGGCCATTTTCCAGCAAGCACCTATAATGCCACAACAGCCTTCTTCCACCTGTCTTCTTCCAATATAACATCGTTTTTCCTATTTGGCCCTAGATTTGGTTCTTTCACATCATTGATTTCAGCATGAAATAGGGGGCTTTTGAAAATTGCTTCTCTTAGGGGGGGACGATGGGAAAACATGATAAGAGAACGTACTAAAGAGACGTACGTGTTGGACATGCCCTTGTCTCAATGAGAGTGTGTCAACTGCTCCCTTGAGAAGAATAATAATACCTTAAATGGCTCAATCTACAGCATGTGCACAAACATACAAGCGTGTGTGTGTTGAAAACACATCATTTTATTTCTTGCCAATATCTTTCCAGTTTCCAAGTCGCCGCCCTTGACTTTCTTCCCATTATGTCTACATCATTTTTGATGTCAAAGCCAATATGAACATCATCTCTTCCAGTTTGCAAATGTCCAAAAGCTACATAGAATCAACTATTTCCTGGGAAGATAATCTGATCAGTTAGTTAAATGTGGTGGGAAGATTTTATGAGAAGGTAAAAACACATTTGCCTTAGTGATGATACCTGTTTTTCATTTAGCTACTTTGTATATCACTTTACAGTCTATAAAGCACACAGTTGAATGTCGGTTCATTAAAAATAAGCTCAATTCCAGCAAGAAAAGCAATGACAAGTATACATTTGCGATAAATGCCTAAAAAATCTAATCCTCTATTGTGTTATAAATTTTAATGGATAGTATAATTAGACACTACATGCATCTCATTCATATCAGTGTAAAAAAATAACTATCTGTATATGCATCATTATCATATATATAGTAACTTAACCAGTTTAGATGTAATTGCATATTAGACTTTATATTGCATCAAATCTGGTTTTGACTTGGAATTCAATAATGTTGTTACAGGTAATATTTTGAAGGCTAAATACAGCCATAACGATTTCAATCAAAGTATATTACTATCATCTTTGTACGGTGTGTACTAATTCACTGGATGATTAAAGTTTTAAGTCCAATACAATGTATATTATTTCTTGCTACATCACATCTAACGTTCTTTCAAAGATGTGCAACTGCCCAATTGCGCACTAGTTGCACACTCTGGGTGGACAAGAAAATCTATACAGCGCAGTACTTGCATTGCAAATATATTGGATAGTATATATAATAACTTTATCAGTATTATTTTACTTTGCGATTCTCTGAGTGGGAGGTGGCCAGCCAATCAACGGATGCGATGCAATGACGCTACGGAGCCAATCACAGCATTGACCGCATTTGCGCATCAGGCTAAAGCTAACTCAGCTAAAGTGATTGTGACACGCGACTCCTCAAACCAGCGTTAAATAGAACTTTGCATCTTTTCAGTTTATGTGGCGGTCGGAGGGACGTGCAAACAGAAGAACAAGCGTTGCAAGTGAGAGAGATCTTTTGATTTTCGAGTTTGAAAGGTATTTTCTGCTGACATGTAGACAAGGTAAAGTTGTTAGCGAGTTTTCTAATAGAAAAATATGAACATCTAATGCAACCAGACTACCTCAAGAACAGCCGTGAAAAATAAAGTAAGTCAGATTTGTGCAAATTGCAGTGTTATTTATTAAGATGCTTGATGTATGGATATTAATAATGAAATGTTATGGCTAGATCTTTAATGGGTAGTAAAAATACACTTGGTGATTGCAGGTGTCATACTGGTACTTCTGATGTTCCTCATCCTGCTCTTCAGTCTTCTCAGGTAGGATATTATTATTTTGTTTTTATTTTATTTTATCAATCTACCACTAGTTGTGCCATACAGGTATTAGTTACAATTTGTGAATGCTAGAAACAGAGTGGTAAGTCTAAAACATGAAAATCTGTTCCATATGCAAACTATGTTCATTTCTCAAGTCCCTATGTCTCTAGGAATGAATTTTGAAAGCAGATGTAATAAAGATTTGTAATGAAAAAAAAAAGAAATTGATCAGTGCTGATTTACATTTGTGCAGGGTGCAATGCATCAGTTATTATTTCCTCCCAAAGCTTATCTTTTTAATACAGGGCAGCCTGCATCACACTTGCATAGATATATCATACTCTTGCATTATTTGCTTTGTTCAGAATGACCTCAGACCCCAGTTCGATAGTGGAAAAGCATGGTGGGAATAGCCAGAACAAGTTTATTTATTTATTTTTTAATTATTTTAATCAGCTTTACGAATTGTTTTTGTATTAGGTGCAATTTCCTCCGGGCAATAAGCAACTGTTTATTTGAAAGATGTGATGAGGCAGAAAAAAAAGTGTTGATGCAATTGCTAAATCAGTATAAATAATTAAATTCCTCAATGTGAAGGAAGTCCGATTTTAATTTTATTGTTAAAAAAAAAAATAATTAATAAATTTTCCATACCACTTATCAGAGTTGCAGGGTGATGGAGCTTATCCCAGTCAACTATGGGCAGACATTCATGCTCGCACTTACCTAGGGCATAAAATTAAATATTTGTTTTTATTGTTATTTGACTATGCTCTGTTTTAAGGTAAGGATTTTCAAACAGTATTATTAATTGTTTGAAATGTACTTGCTTTTGTCATTCCACTATTTTGAGTTGTGACCCCATAATTCAATAGCTGCAGTGGACTAGCCATCTTTAACACAGTCCCCTAATGAGTGGTTGTTCGCAGACTGGTGGTGAACAAGGGAACTCTGTGAAATGTGAGCAAAAGTCAATGAAATAGAATGAGTCCTATTGATCACTGTTGAAATAAGGGATGTGAGTGCAGACATTGCCAGCCAAACTGACCCCATTTAACTATAATATGTAAAGGCACACTTATTGAATCTTATAACTTCCACACACTAGCCAGTTTGAGCAAATTAAATTTAGCATAGAATGTTCTTCATTTTCTTTGTTGGGAATGTCATCAGATGTAAATGACTAATACATGTTTGGGATGCAGAATAAGATATTTATATGGAAATGTGTGACTTGAGAATCCATGAATTATAGAATTTACATATAAAGTATACCTCTACTTACGAAATTTTCAAGTTTTGAAAAAACTTCTGAAACCAATGAATTGTTAACATTACATTGCTCTCAATGACAAATTGTTTGTTTGATATCTGTCTTACTTCAATGGTTTCACCACATATTGATGTCATCAACTCCTTCCCACGTTGCAATTTTTCCTTGTTTTCCTAGCAATTGTCTGCATTCACATTTATTTTCAGTAGACATTTCATTGGGACCTTACCGAGGCGTGATCTTGTCCAAGCCCACTAAATTACAGCGGATATGAAGCAGATGAATTGATGTTATTTTTTTCCCGCAAACTTTGATGATAATCAAAAGAAAAACTCATCCATACATGAAATAAACAGTCAATAAAAGCATTAGTATTGCTCAAAACCATGACTCCAATATTAGAGCATTTCATGTGCCTTAGCGCAATGAACTCATCAAAGGCACAAGTAGGAATCCTTTAATTGGAAAATAGATTTGCTGAAAGAATCGATATGGGATGGGGTGGCTGTGTATGCACACTCATACGAGGTATGACGGATTCAATGTTTCCCAGACCGCTTGCTCTGCCTTTAGGTCATTCTCGGTTGTCGTCAGTGACACGTACGTCTCTCTGCAAAGCCTGCTGTTGCCATCTGAAGCGGCAGATCTGGTTACCTGAGGGTCCTCCCTTGAGCTTTCAGCCCATATCAAAGTACACACTTGAACAGAGGGATAGAGGCAGGGTTCACATCCCAGACGACTGGGAAGAGAAAGGAAGGGGGGTTGAGATTCTTTTACTTTACATTGGACACAATCAGTACAGAGATAAAGCTTGTTTAAATAAAGAATATCCTCCCTGAAGTAGCTCATAAAAGATTTAGCAATGAAATAGGGTTGAGCTAAGGTGAACGCTATAGTTGGCTGAAGGAATGGCCATTGTGAACAATATAATGGGTGGAAATCAGCAGGTGTTGACTTAAGTCTCTCGTTAATAAAGCATGATGAGGTGATTTGCGGACACATTCGAGCACATGCTGGAAGAACAAAAAAGGTTTCTGTAGGGTGAACTCGGCAGGCAACCATAGTGATTATCTCAGTATGGTTAAGGACTTGCGAGATATACTTGTTTGAATAAAAATGGGAAAAACCAATAGGTTTTCCACTCTTCTCTTTAAAACTGCACCAAAGCCTTTTTAATTTTACTGCGCAACAATGAATTGTGAACATTAGCCAGCACATCCTTTTATTTTCTATAGCACATGTAAAGTTGCCAGTGCGATAACAATGAGTGGAAGGCAATATACAACCCTGAACTGGTTGCCAGCTAATTACAGGGCAAACAAAATCAACCATTCCCACTAACATAGAAACTCATCAGTAATTTAGAACCTTTAAATAATTGACATAAAATGAGTGTTTTCTGAAATGTGAGAATAAAACAAGTTAGGACATTTTAGAACACCCCGAAGAGAAAAAAAACGAAAACAAAAGAAAGTTGCCACCCAAACACAGAACATCAGATCTGAGTGCTAAGTGTGCAAACATGCTTGCAAGCAGCATGTATCGAACCTTGTCTTATTTATTGTCGCAAGCCATTTTCGAAGTGCACATGGAGTGGATGACTAAATGTGGCAACCATATGCTCAATTCTGTCCTTGCCACCCATATTGGTCTTCCCTCATCTCCGACTGTCTTTTCTATGTGCTCTGATTAACTCCACTTTATCCTCTCTTGCGTTGTTAGAATGCACCGTCTGTGTGTAGCTGATTCTTGGGAGGGTCATCAGAAGATCCCGACATGTTCCATTACAAAACGTTTCTGAGGAATTGGGTTTCAAGCAACCATGTAAAGAAGAATTGAGCTGAACCTAGTGGAGTGCTTCACCACCAAAACACCAGCTGGTGTACATTTCACAGCCCATTTGATCCTAAGGGGCATTTCTTTCCCTATCAGGGTGGCTATAAGCACGAGGAAAAAGCATCATTTTGAATACGTGCATCAACACCATTAACACTAATTGAATGGTGTAATCTAAAACCGTAGTTTTCCTTTGAAATTGAATTTTGCGTCGCACTTAATGAGACTGGAGAAAATGGACTCTTTGCATCATATGGAAGACTGATTATAAACATTCCAAGAAGGGGTTGGTTGCATCCATCCCTCATGTCTCAGTAGGAATGGGAGGCATCTTGCTGACATGTATGTAATGTTGTGGAACAAACTCCTTCTAGGTGCAGAGTAGCAACCCATTTTATCTGCTCAATCTTGCAGTCAAATGCTGACAATGAGATGAATAAGGCAGCCACAGGCCTTGGGTAAACAATGGAAGTCTATACATCAAAGATAAGAACAACACTTTGATGTCATTGTATGGCGTTCTTTTAAAAAAAAGAAGAAAAAAACAAGCTCACTTCTATACGTGTCAGAAATGCGTCAGAAAACATAAGCTAACCTAAGGGGAATGTTTTGGGATCCAGCAGAAAGAAGAAAAGAATGAAGAACTATTAAATATGGTGTGGAGGAAATGGACAGCTTGATAGCACACCTTTCAAGATGTTAGAACAGCGTATTAAAAATGAACATTCATTTCTCCTCCAGGAGCAATCCTTTGCAATTGTATTCTTTCGCCAGATGTGTAGAGACTGTCGCCAACATTGTACAATGAAACAGCCAGAAAGTGGGTTACACAGTTTATTTTAATGGAGACCAGACATGATTAAAAATGGCAGTTTGTTGGAAGTGGCAGGAAAGAGTTGTTCAAAGAGTGAAGTCTTCACCAAACATTGATTCAATCATTTCCAGAAAAGACTTCAATGTTCTACTGTTTTAATCTATCTTCTATTATTCATCCCACTAAAATCCAAGATATTCTTACCTTTTTACGTAGGCAAATTCATGCAAGTACGTAAGCTCGATGATACGATGTATTTTTGTACAACAATAGGTTGTTTGCCAATGTCTGCAAGGATTATATATTTTTTTAGATCGTGGTAAGGTAAGTGACCCTGCACAAATTTGGGTTATAGTTGGGACATGTAAAATATTCTGAACATATATTAGACAAACATAAACATATCTAGAAATTCCTGATAGGATTATTTTTCTAAATTTAAAAAAATAAATAAACATTGCATGCAAATACATGCACGTGGTTGTACAGTATTAATCGGTCACCTAATGGTTAAATCAATACAAATTCATAACAATTTTGATATTTTGACAACTTTCTGGATTTCTAGATTCATCACAACTGTAACGCTGTAACTTTGACAATAAATTGCATGAAAAATTTGCCACCAAACATTAGCCCGTCCTGTCAAATGGCATCTGAACAGTATATTCCACGGTTTGTACTTTGATTCCTCTCTCCTTTCATAGAAAACTTAACTACCGACCAACACACGCACCAAAAGGAAAAAAGAAAAGAAAAATAAATCAATACAGTCCTAGAAATACTCCTCTATTGTTGGTGTTAGGTTAGATTTTCTTGTTGTTACTTATGTAACATGCTATGGCCTGGAAAAGCCACACAACGTTGCTAGCAACTGGACCATGGCCTTATTTCATATGGCATTAAAAGAGATGTTTTGGAATTTCATGATTTTCTCTTGATAATTAAGTACATTTAGTCATCGTAGAGTTAAGGGTAGCCTCATTAAACATATTGGCAAATATCTTTGCTGCTAACGTTCATGTCCTAAAGGCGAGAATAGTTTGACTTTGTGATGTTAGATGCAGGAAGCTAGTTCAAACGATCCTGCAATATAAGTTGTGTACTTTAATCTTGGTCTGCTATATGCATGTTGATTAGAAAGTGGATTTTTTGATTTCTGTTTGAACAAGGCAGCATCCCATTCCTTTTTTTTTGCAGAATATAATTAAAAGGAGAAAAGTTATTCATGTGGACATACTATGCTGCTCTTTTCCAAATTAAAGCAGTAAATACTTCAGTGTAAAGTAATCGCAAGCAAAAAAAATTGCACCAGACAGTGTTTTCTTTTTTTTTTTTGCTCAGTTTTTTTTTTTTTAAACTTCCATTAAGTCGCGAATGTTGTTGACACGCTCCTATTTATTCATTTGCATTTAGATGCGGCAGAGCCAATGCTACTCCAAAGAGTGCGGAATCATTTTATTTCCCTGCGCAGAGCTCTTTCAACTTTAATAATAAAGAGTGCTTCATTCTGAGAGAAGTATCTTGTTTTCCCAAACAAAATGTGAAGTTCAACTATAGTTCATGTCATTGGCTTCATTGAACTCAAAATGCACCATTGAGACAAAAGTGGAGGCAAAAGAACGTCTGAGTTTGATCCCTCTGGCTTGACTCACACTATAAAACAGAACAGCCAAAACAGGTGCATGGACTTTTTCCATGCAACATTTCTGACATATTGTCAAATTAAATTGCGGTGTAGATTAAATCTGAGGGCCAGATCCATGAATTCTTTGGGTTGAGTTTGAAGTGCTACCCTAGGGATTTCAAATAACTCAACTAAAACAAAAGAATGTGCCTTTCACAGTAAAGAAATATAAGACATTTTAAGATTGATATGATTGCAAAAAGTTTTTCTCTTATTCGCCTAGAGCTAAAGAGGAAATGGGTGTTTTGGAAACACAAAAACCAAAAGGGACTTGGTGGATTGATTGATTGAGCAACAAAATCTCAGATTTAAACAAAAGAAATGAGGTTTGGATCTCGTCCCTAGCCAAACTTATATAAGCTATGTCCTTAAACTTGAAATTATAATGACAAACTATTATATCCAAGTATGATTTTACACATGTTGTACCCACATTTCACACAATTTAGTTTAGTTTTGTAAACATTTCAGTTCCATCTACTGGTGAATAAAATCATCTAGGTCATCCCAGAACTGGGTCAGGGATATTTTTTGGACCCATTATTTCCTGAAGTTTTTAAAAGGTTCACCAGTAAAGACAGCCTAATATGATTTTCGTACTAGCTAATTATATCATGAATAATTTGTAGTGCGCTACACTGGGAAATATGTGCACGTATGTGGAGTCGGAAAGGATAATAGAACGGGGAAAGGAAGAGGGGAAAAAAGATCAGTCTTTAAGACAGAGTCGACAAGGTTACTGATGTTCAAATGGGCTGAAAGGGGGCATAAAAAATGGACCATTTGCTCAACCTCTGATGTTAATAAGACAAGATAATACTTGGCTTTCGAATCAAACCTTTTTAGGTTTGAATCTGCTCAAGCCTATGAGATTTGTCTCTAAAATGAAAATTACCTGAATCGGGCACACTTTGTTGTCAGATTTGGTAATAGTTTTTCTGGGTTTGCACTTTGAAGATTATAATTTTTGTTGATCTGTGATGTAGTGAGTGGCATTTAGTATGACGCCAACCAATTAGAAATTGAAGGGGAAAAGTTCAAGGCAGCAATTAGTTGAGTTGGAAAAGAACCAATGGATGTGGGGATACTGTTTGATCCATTTAGTTCCTATTCCGTATAAATGGAACATCCAGTTGCCAATAATAATGATTTTTCCCCCTACAATTAATCTGTCACCATCGGAGAAGATTTCACACTTGTAAAACTCCTGTTTTCTTTCTCTCAAAATGGTCAGTACAGTAAATGTGTTTGTTTTCTTGTTTGCCTTCAAACAAGTCAGGCGACTAATTAGTCTTTGAGCTGCATAATTTTAGAGTCAAACTGTGAGGCAGCACCACACATTGCTGTCGTCCCTTTGGGTGTTTTTTGACACGGTTGCGGACACAGTGCAATTTGTTCCCTTTCTGCCGTTATCATTTTGTCATCCATCAAATT
The DNA here is from genome assembly GCF_051989575.1 of Stigmatopora nigra. Classification (NCBI taxonomy): domain Eukaryota; kingdom Metazoa; phylum Chordata; class Actinopteri; order Syngnathiformes; family Syngnathidae; genus Stigmatopora; species Stigmatopora nigra. The sequence goes on along the minus strand of NC_135523.1, from coordinate 7,138,350 downwards.
GCGTCAGCGCATCGTACTGTTTTCTTCCATTCCACCAACATGTGCCTTTACTTTTTTCTTGGCATTCTTTGGAAGATTAATAGAAACTGTCTGCAAAATCCCATTTTAAACTATTGCAGTGTGACATTGTATTTGTTTGCAGTATTCCATTGGTCCAGCCTGACAGTATATATCTATATCTATATATTGTCGTACATTTGCTTTATAATTGTCAAATATTGAGAGTCAAAGTGGATTATTTTGCATTTATTATTGAACGTAACAATAGCACTTGGACCTAGTAACCCTCTGAGTAACTTTGTTGAGTTTTTTTTTTACAAAATGTACTCTCTTTTCCTGGGTATTTGCATGCTTTGGAGCATTTAATGGCTTTATATAGCTTTAGAATTTCCTGGATAACTGACAGATACATGAGCAGAGCATGGCAGAGGTAAATGACACACAGGGCAATAAGACTGTGAAGTTAGAGATGGTAGTGGAGTGGAGGAAACTGACAGCTCCTGGGGAGGACAGACAAGCCATTGTGGGAATGAGAAGAAATAGCGTGCTCCCAATGAGACGAGTGGAGCTGGGCGCATCAGTGACACTTTGCTAAAGAGATGTGTGGACAAAAGAACGCATGCACGAAGAGATTGGAAGACTTATTTCAGCAGATTATTGCACACTGAGATGTTGTCTGTCGAAGAAGCAGTTTAACAATTGGGTTCCAGTGGAAAAAATTCACACCAGTTTGATGTTCACTGTTGCTGGGCCAGCAATCTTATGAACTCTGAATAATGTAAACAACAACAAAAATCAGTCAATATTTTTTTTCTGTGCACAGGTCAGTCTCCTTTTTTTATGATGGTTGACTTTATGAAGCTTTAGCCATAACCGAGCAGCCTAAACAAATACATCCATGAATTCCATTTAGTGTCTTGGAAGTTTAGTTTTTAGGTTCAGTCTTGGCTTTAGTGTTTTGTGTTCTTCAGCAATTGTAACCCAAGGACCACTAATCGGTTTACTGCAGTAAACTCATAATATAATAGTCGACAAAGATTTTGTTTTCCCCAGCATCTCAGCTACATGTGACCTAGTTGTTCTGACAATTTTAATACTCAAATATTCACTCGACCATGCTCCAGATACTCACTAAGTCTCATATATCCCATTAAAAAATGATTTTGTTTAATATTTTAATTCTAAGTTGTTCGACTGGTGAACTGTTACACTGTAGAAGTTACATTCTGTAGTATTAATGTTAACACTGTGCTTCATGTCTGGAACGAATATTATGGCATATAATGAACTAACACAAATATCTGGCTCTACGTTCCAATGGTTGGCCTCTGATATAGTCACAGATATTCGATTGGAAATCATTTACATGAATCTAAGACACATTGTATATATCAATATTTACACAACTATATGTATGTATGTATGTATGTACAGATTGAAAATTCTCCACCTGCATTGTAAGGTCTGCCAAATTAATCAGTGTAGGGAAATGAGCTCGGAATGAATTCATCTCAGATGGATGAGGAACTGCTCCCATCTGTTGGGGCCGTTGCGAACCTGAGAGACTTTGAGAATTCTTATTTCCCCCGAGGTGGTGGATGTGGATCCTAGACCAAGGAAGAGCATGGCGGAACTAAATGGGGTGTATGTAGAGGGACATTTATCTGTGACGACTGAGGATACAAGCACAGCAGACACGCGCACACACAGCTAGAAGCAGTTCATATATCCTTATCGTGACCTATTTCTCCTTATGTTACCTGGTATTATGAAAACTCCTTATCTTCAGTGTGCGAGGCGGCCAGAAAGGTGAGGTCAGCTATACTGAGGAAGATTACCCCGAGTTCAAACTAACAGGAGCAGAACAAAGCAGTAGACAATGTTCCCGCAGATGTTCCAGGAATGAAAAAAAGAAAGAAAGGAAATGTGTGAAATTAGATAACACAAATCTTTTGAACTCATGCGATTTTGCATTAGGGTTATATTAGTAACAGGTAAGCTTGGAAAGTTATAATGAAAAACTTGTATATTTTGCGTTTTTTTTATGGGAGGAGAATGATTTAATAGTACATAGCCCTATAAGCCTGAGAGGATTCTCACTCTGATAATCAGTAACCAATTTTTTTATGGTTTAGATGTTCGAGATTCATCACATGTCACTGCTTCCAGTGGTCAACATCTGTCAGGTAAGTCTGAAATTGTTGGAGGGATAACCTGATATTAAGACAGTGATGCGCTGAATTAATCAGAGTTTAAGATTAATCCAAGATTTACTGTATTTTCTGCACTAACGCAACTAAAAGACTAAAATTTTCTCAGATATATATCAAAATTGGTTAATCATTCCCGTTAGGGGATGTGTGCCACAATCCCCAAAAACTAGTACTACTACAACCACCACTACTGCTTCGACTGTTTCTTATAATCCAGTGCACTTTATATATGAAATAAACTTTAACATAGGCCAATCATTAACGGTATGACTCATAGTTTCAAATAAATGGCAATTTTTGTCACTCAAGGTAACTCATAATAAAGCTAACTAATGTACTTCATTCTAATTGTATTGCTTCAATGTCAAAGTAGTATGAGTATGTATCCTACCCAATTGGAAAAGTGATTCATAAAAAGTCTTACCGCCCACAGAAAAGCTATTTTAAACAGTTATGTGACCTTTTTGTTCTGCATGGTAGCACACTAGAATTATTGGGATGCAAAGTCATTTGCAAAGCAATAAAACAAAATAAACACATCTTTACAATTACTGAGTGGAATAAGATTCCATTTCCAGGGGGCATCTCTTAAAACCTTTACAATGCCATTGAATAGCTTTGGTGATCTACTTATCCCTTAAAATAATAGAACAAAAACAACATCTGCAAAAGGCAGACAGCATTTTTTGTATCAAGCTAGTACTTTTCTTCCAATTTCCCTTCCAAGTTAGACCCATGGAGGGTGATTTCAGATCTAGAACTGCATCACAGGCGTTGAAAACAGCTGTATTTTAACTGACTAGTTGAAACACCTTAAAGTCTTCGATGACAATGACTCTCCATGATATAAATATGATTTTAGTCTGCTTGAAGAGGGTAAATGCTGCTCAGGTCGTAATATGGAAATGTATTCATCGTTCTGCACTTTAATGCGGATGTGTTACTTTGCATTAGGGAAACCCCTTGCACCTTCCAAACAATAAAACAAACCTTGTGTTCATGACATTAACGTTCCAATCTCAGTGCAGTACATTCACTTTTGGCAATTTTCAATGTTACAGCCATGCACAAACTGGAAATGAAATCATCCATGTTGGGCTGAAAGTCACGTCTGGTTATGCTCAACAGCTGAGAGCCATATGGAAGGTATCAAACATCTTCAGTCTTTTTTGACATACACATTTTTTGGCTCTATACTCCCACAGCAATTCATCTTGCAGTTAAAATGTATTAACTTGGCTTTGAAATATATAACCTTTACCATATAGACTTTGATATAATATGTTTTAGGGTATATTTTTACATTTTGATGAAATTGAGTGTTGCGCCCCCAAACAAGAACATATTTGGTGTGTTTCAGAGTGTGTGTGTTTGTGTGGGTGGGGTTGGTGGTGCAACAGAGACTAAACAAAAGATAAACGTTTCTCAAAACAACATAATGGTACAGCTGGAACAGATCATTTATCAACTGCATTCAAAGTTGTGATGTAAAATAACTCAACAATAGAAACTTTCCCTGCATATCTTGTACACTATAACAACACACACGTGTGTGTATATATAAATATGTGTGTGTGTGAATATATGTATATATAAATGTGTATGTATATTCCACCTAATGGTGTAGAGATTCACTCGCCTGACTTTGGTGCATCGGATAGTGAATGGTTGTCTCTGTGTGACCTACAAATGACTAAGGATTAATCCAGGAAGTAGTCAAATTTTAGCCCAATGTCTGCTGTAATAGGCTCCAGCACCCCATGACCTTAATAAGTATGAGCAGAATGAAAGTATGAGGAAGATGTATATATATATATATATGTCTAGTATCACTGTCTTATTTGCCTTGATTTGTCTGAAAGAGCTAATAGTGCAAAAATTCTGTGGGAATTGCACAACGATGCCAAGCCAACATTTAGTCAAGTGACTTGAAGATGCAAATACATACACAAAAAGCGAAGCAGTACCATGATGAAAGGGGTCTGGTGCTCAGGAGGTTGCACTTCATTAAGGGGGATGACAAACTTGTGCCAAGCTCTGTTCTGTTTACCCTTTCACATCTCATTGTAGACGATGGGAAGCGAAGTCTGTCACGGGAGGAGCCGTGTAACATCCTTTATACGGCCTGACAATCAGGACAACATTAAGTGTTGACTCGTCAGGCCAGGGAAAGTTGGCCGGTCAGCATCCAGATGATGGATTACCTTTAAAGGCCTGAAAATTGAGACTCATTTGTGTTTCCTTCCATACACTGTTTATTATTGCACCCTGTTTGCACTCATCTCTCAGCAGATGGGCCTCAGGGTAGGTTGCCGATAATTGTCCGCTCTGGCAAGGTTCAACTAAGATGCCTTGTGAATGATTAAAATATAGATACAATGTGAGAGATTGAAATAAAAATAAGGTGGAACTCTAATAAATATGATATTGTTCAAAGATGCTTTTGACATTTTTTTTCTCCTTCCATTTCCATCATTGTAGGGGTTGAAGTTGGCAATCTATGAAGACACGATGAAAAATACTAAATGGTGTGAATCAACTACAGAAAGACTTCATGGAAATTCTGAAAGATGCTCATAACAACTCAAATGGTAATATGGTTTTCCTATTTAAAATTGGCAGTACCATATGATGTATAATTGCGCAAGAGAGAAGAACAAGTATATAAGAAATATGGCCATTTGTGCAACATATTTCATGTAAATAACAAAGTTAATTTCCACTCGTCTCTGCAATGCATAGAAAATGGGGAGCCATGACTTTATCCTCCTGAGAATGTCTGTGTTTGAGCTTTCTCAATATTGTCGCTTTATGATTCAGCAGGAAATTTCCTCCATATGGCGGCCAAACTGTTTAAGGTGAACTAGCATAGAACAATTGAGTGGCCATGTCACGCGTCATCTGGCCACTTACAGCTTGGCAGATATTGAAAGGCTTAATGTTGCATCCATCAGCTGTTTTAAACAAGCACATACTGGCAAATACTCATCAAAAATGCAATTGAACTTACACTGAAGCCTTGCATATTACTTATACTTGAGATGAAGATAATTGGATTTAGGAATGGATAATTTCCATTCTACTTGTTTCTTATGGCAGTAGGAAAAGTACATGTCAAAAAACCTTAATTGGATCCTTCGATCCAAGGATAATAGGATTCTTAACTTTCATTTTTTTATTTTTAAAAATGTTATATATGTATATATTTTTCTTAACCAAAGTCAAAAGAACACATTCCCCCCAACCTTAGTGTTGAAAGAAAGATTTTCATTGAGATTAATGGCTTTCATGTGACGAGTTCCAGAAACAGGGGCTGCGGTAAAGATGCAAACTGGCTTACGTTTTGTCTTTGACTAATATCTGCCTTTTATCTACCATCTCTGCTGATAGGACCGTTTCCCACCTCTGCATCAAAGTGATGACTAAAGCCGTAATTACCAGATCTTATCTGGAGGCAAAGCACTGCTAAAACTGAATCATGTTCCTTCGAACAGAGCAGAGCCTCTGTAAAGGTAAGGGACCCCCCCTTTCTTTGTACATCTGCAGTTTATTTAGACAAAAATGCACAGTCAAATTGGATATATGTGTTGCTGTTAAAATGAGAATGTAAAAAAAAACAATGAAAAACTTGCACCATTCTATATACTACACATTTTTAAATGTGGTTCATTTTGAGACATTGTAGAAAAAAAGCACATGATGATCAAATTGAAAGATCATGCAAATCATTCACAATGAATTCAAGAATTTTCTGTTTATCCTCACTAGGGTCAAGGGGTGCTGGTTATCATAGTCAATAATAGGGGGGTAACACCCTGAATTGCTTACCAGCCAATCACAGGGCAGAAACTAGAGTACATGTAGAAAACCAATTCAGTCCCTTACATACTGAGTGTTTCATCCCTATATATAATTTGGATCTGTTTTGGGTTTTTTTCATTAAATATCCTGGCATGGCATTGTTTTACAGTAACACCTTGACATATGGGGAAATTGAGATACGAGTAAAGTTCCGGAAAATATTTACCTTGAGATATGAGACAAATTTTGAGATACGAGCATGTGAGGAGCGAGAGGCTGCTTATAATTTCAGCACGCTGTCTTTATCACCACATCTCCCTCGTGGAAAGAACTCTAGGAGTACTGGGCGGGGGGTTGCATTTTCTTCGATGAGCGGTGTACGTGTGACGGAGCTTGCAACAATATGTACCATCCTGAAGCAGAAGGACGCTATTAAGGGTATCAAGCCTTCCAAGGACTAACCACAATTTACAAGCTACGCAGTGACATTCATAATCAGATGGAGAGCCTTCTATTAAAATGGATAAAAGATAAAGAGTTTGTGGGAGACAGTGTGACCAAGTTGATTTCATGCGAAAAAGCCAGCAGAATTTCCATGAATTCAAAAGCAAGCAAGTAAACATGAATGTGATTGTTCCAGTCCAAACACTAAATGAATGACCCAATTCTCTCAAATGAAGAAGCAACAGAACAAATGAGCATGTCCACCATGTCACCACAGTGACGTCTATTTAGTGTAACCAACTTTAATGGATTACCAGCATAGCTCAATGATGTATAAAATGGAATATTACAAGAAGAAACAACTTTGAGATAAAACAAAGACAAGAAGTTGCTGAATGTATGAGTGCGATGATTATTCTTGATATCTTTACATGGAAAGATGAGAATAGACAAACTTTAAACAAAACTTTCTTACAGCCTCAGATCAATTATACAAGACGTTAAACTTCTTTACTACTCTCGTTGTGCTAAACTCATCCATCCATTTATTCATTTATTAATCCAGTATACCGCTTATCCTTATGGGGGTGTTTGATCTTATCCTCGCTAACTATGGGCAGGGGGTGGGGTTGACTCTAAACAACTTGCCAGTCAATTGCAACTGCTACACTCACCTTATCCCATAAAACAACTTTTGGATTCATAATTAATAGACTGAAATGTCACACATCTTATCTGTTTAGTAACATATCCTTAGGTTCCCTACAGATTGCATGCACCAAATTGGCTAACCGTAAGTTCAACATAAGGATACATCGATGTGGTGAGGTTACCGCAGCCCTATTTTGTGCACGTAGTTTGGATTAAAATGGCTGGAAACAGATACCTAATCATAGGGAAAATAGAAACCACAATAATTTGTCTGTGAAGATAAACGAAGGGATCAATGTGCATTATGTTTATGAATACAAATGACCTCTCTGCAGTAACTGCAGATTGGAATCATAGCATGCATGCTGTGAACTCTTTATGTGCTTTTTGCAAGATACATTCTAATGTACAAATAAGTAGGCAACTTTACACATATACACAAATCACTGTAATGAGTGAGGGACAGGGGGCACTTTAATATATAGTACGATTTAATATGGAGGAAATTAGACTCTTTGATGTGGATCATTAGATTGGTATCAACCCAAGCATGGTTTTCATTTTATCTCATCCAAATGTATCGTGGATGCATGCAGGAGTGCAATATTAGAGATCATAGGATAGAGTACGCCTTTATTATTCCCACTATCAGGAAATTCATTGTTTGTAGATTGAAGGTGGACAGTAGTGAGCATGTGATTAATAATATCAAGGAATAGAACCCGCCCCGCCCTTCCAACCATAATTTTGCATATTTTACAATGAAGCGATGAGAATTATCATAATTAGAGATTTAGTCTATGGGTAAACTTTATATATAATGTCAATTAATAACTGTCTAACCGTCAATCGCAAGCTGCTTGTGTAGGGCTTTCTGACAACATTTCTGCAAAGCGATTAGCATTAAAAGAAAGAAAAAGAAAAAAAAATATAAATACAGAATATAAAAGAACTCTTTAGTGAGTGAGACTAAATTATACACAGCAAATGCACACATACACACACACACACACACACACACACACACACACACACACACACACACACACACACACACACACACACACACACACACACACACACGCTTAAATCCATGCTCAACTGTTTTGCTTTGGTCCCGCCTGCTTCTCCTTAGACACACTTCAATTAGCACCCCATTTGAATCATTCACACTGTAAAATTGTCCCCGCGAGATGCTTCATCTCAAATGAACTAAATAAAGTAGTCCAAACCTGAGGCTATTCTGCAGGCGCTTTGGAATTAAAATTGAGTTGAACTTTACGATTTTACAGTCAAACTCCGGTAGTGATTGTTATCATCAAATGGATTCTTGGCGAGACAAATGTTTCTTAAAATTTTAAGGAATAAACTAAGAATTTTAGTGGTGGGGGTGTCTGAAATGCAGTGAATTTGTATACAAAATTATGCTGTTACGTTTTAAAACCCTAAGACAATAAGGACAGTTTGTAGTATTTTTACGTCAAGTTGAAGGCGATAATTCTGGTCTTTAAAATTAGCAATCAAATTGGACCATATGAACTAGCCATCACTATGTAGAGATTCAGGAACATATTTAATACTATGAGTTATATTTTGTGGCATGAGTAAAATTTTCTTTTCTGTCCTACTCTGCTCACCCAGCCCTACATCAATGCTTAGGCATATTTCTCTTCTATCTTGATGTCTAATATAAGAAATTTCCACATTAGGCATAATTTTCTAACACACTCATAGTCATGTTTGCACATATCAACTTGGAGACTCAAAAGGATGGAAATGTGCCCAAACATAAGTAAAAAGCAAACTATCATTAAGCCCCTGAAATAATCCTCTGACCGTTTTAACCCTTCATTCTCTAGTCTTAAATTATTCCTTCTTAGTATGAATTTCAGATCAATGACACTTAAGAATAATGGTTTTCAGAGACATCTGTGTTTCATAATTTTGTATTATTAGTAAATACATTAGTTTTTTGCTAACCGGAACTTGATTGAGGGATAAACATGTGTAACTAATACTAGATACATATGAATTCCTTGACCCATTATTGAGTATAATGAGGCCAACAGACCTTCCATGGGTCCATATTGCAAAGTGTCCTGTTGCATGCAAAGGGAAGAACAAGAAAAAAACGACAGCTGAGAATCCTCAGACAAGGCCAGATGCCAACAACGCAAAAGCTTGGGGAGGAAATTAATTCATTCCCATAGGGTGTATCACGTTACATCAGTGTACCAGACGGCTGCTCGACCACTGATAGCTCACTGGGAATGGGACCGAAAGCTACCGCAGCCACACACAATACGTAGCGGATTGGAAACTGTGTACCCCTGCAGGCATAGGCCTGCTGCCATGGCACTGAGCCTTCCCACCCGATTGAAAGTTATGCTTCAGAATGGCAGGTTCACACCTGGAAACACAGGATTAGGCAGCTCGAAGACATGACAAATTGATCAGTTCTGTCACTATACAATATGAATCGATCAGCCCTACGGGTGAACTGCATGGCTCACACAGTATAGCTGACTGACTGTAATTAAAAACTTGCTGGTTACAACTACATCTACATGGTAATATCGACTATGCTTACATTCTTTTAAGGAGAAATTAAATTAATTTACTACAATTTATTTTTTTGTTTACTACCAAAATATTGTATTAACAGCCCCAGTTAGCTCAGTCGGTGGAGAATGTGACCTACATTGGGCGTGCCCTTCACTTTAACCTGCATTGTATCCACCATGATTAAGTTTTTTGAGGAGAAATTCTCTAAATTTACTTAGATTTTGTTTTGTTTTTTTACAACCAAAAGATAGCTGTGACAGGCCTGGTTATCTTAGTTGGTAGAGCATGAGACTTAATCTCAGGGTCGTGGGTTTGAGCCCGACATTGGGTGTGCCCTTCACTTTAACCTGCATTCGCATGGTCATATCACCCATGATTAACTTTTTTTGAGGAGAAATTAGGTGTTAATGTACAATCATGACCTAAATTACATTTTCAAAAATTAACAAACATAGTGACCAACGTATTGTTTAGTTGACGTTATGAATGCTAACCAGTAAATGGCACATTTTTATTTTCCTAACGTTAATGTTATTCCGTATTTATTATTTAGTTCCTTTCATTGACTGACCAATAGGTCACAGAATACAATGATTGTTGAAGTTGGCCTCTCTGGGTGTTGAAACATCCCCTAATAGAAAATTAATGTATATAGATACACTTACATACTTTAAACTAAATATCTGATTTAGAGATCCTTTTAACTTTCAACATTTTCCTGGTAAACACTCCGCTCTGAGGGCTGCAGCTCTCTAAGGAATGAGTCATAATGCAGCTACTTAGTGACTAAACGTCATCACTAAACCTTCATCTAATGCACAAAACCATTGCTTTAACCCTTCAAAACACAAACCACTACCTAATTGACCGCAACATTTTCAAACTATCAGCCTTTAACCTCAAAACTAAAAGATTACATTTCAAATATAATGAATTTATACATTTCTTCCCTATTTAGATGATTGAATATTTTTTTATCAGGAGATAAATATTCCATTGCTTAAAGTTCTGTTATGAATAGTGCGGCGTCGGAGGTAATTGGACCAAATTGCAGGGAAGCAGTCAAGGACTTGGAATAGAGTGCTCTAACAAAACTTTAATAACGGGAAAATAATAAGGACTTAGCAATGAATAACTTAATAAAACCTGACATGGAAGACATGGGGGAACATGAAACATGGAGCATGGCATGGCAATGTGGCATGAAGCAAACAAGGCAGACGATCTAACTGACTCACAAATACACAGGGTTTATATAGACACATAAGGGCTGATTACCAAATCACAAGCAGCTTGCTACAGAGGAAGACAAGAAGCAAAAAGCACATACACACCTCTACCCAAAACCCTAACATGAAGCAATTTTCTCAAATTTCAATAATTGCAGTATGACAAGTAGATGTTTTGGCCCTTTAATAAGCCATTGCTACAAATGGAGGTGAGTTGCTTACCACCATTCATTTTGTTTAATGAGCATTTGCATAACATAATAAAACTAACTAAAATGAATAAAAATATCTGTAAATATTCACTCTTTGCTTATCTACCCATGTATCTTCTTTTAGCATAACTTCATTCAATATTGCTTCCCAACTTTAGAGCCATTTACCTAATATAATAAATCAACATATGAAAAAAGTGCAGTTTTGATGGGTGCTATTAGAAAGAGTATAATTAACAATATATTTTTAAACTGCTGTCAATAATTTGCGGAGATTGGGAGTCTAACGGGGGGACTAACGGACAGGTAAGGTGTTTTGTCAAAAGGCTAACCACATCGGTCGACAGTCAGTGACATTCGTCCACTTTCACATTCACTTGTGACCGTCTACAATGGGAACATAACTCACACTGACAGGAGGTGAATATACAGTACCATTAGAACATCACTGATACCATTATATGAATAGAAAATGAATAGATGGATGTTTTGTGTGATATACATAGGTACTATATACTTCGGAAAATATATGCATTGATCGTTCATGCCTCAGCATGTTCTGTTTGCTTTGCATCCCTGCAGTCAAAATTGCTGGATACACAGGACAGACAGCCCACTCACTTGATGCATTCAAATGGCTTTGGTAAATAGAATGAATAATAGATGGCAAGCGTATGTGTGTGTGTGTATTTGTGTGTTTTTCCTTTGAATGACAATAAGAGGAAACCAGAAATGAGGCATACTAAAATCAAAGCTTTCTATTGAATTATGAATTAGAGTATGAAATAAATATCAAAAACTGTCCATGTTTCAATTAAGAGAAAATACAAGCAACTATTTCAGCACTAAAAATGTACTCAATGATTTTTACATGTATATTTACAGTACATGAAAATGCATGGGTGAGCAGTGGTGATGATGATATTGTTATTAGCTTGCCAATGTGGCCACCAGTTTGTTGAATAGGTCAAGGACATCAATCTTGGAAAAGTTTCATAATGGAGCCTGGTGGGAGACTGGTTGTGATCGTTTTCTTTGTGTGGGAGTCGGGGAGCCAGAATGAGACTATTTTGTGCTTGTTGTGGCACTTGATGTAATTACAACAGGGCTATAAAAAGTCTGCCAGCTTATTGTCTTGGCATTCATCACATCATCTTCTAATTTGAACATATTTTGTTTACTTTTAAGTTATTTATTCATCTTCCTTACCCATCCTCGAAAGGATCGCATGGGTTGATGGAGCCTAACCCAGCTGTCTTCGGGCGAAAGGTAGACTACACCGTAGACTGGTCGCTAGTCAGTCATGGGGCACACAGAGAGACAAGTAAGAAATCACGTTGCTCGCACCAAAGCTGGAAGAACCACTGCACCATCGGGTAGCACATTTACGTTATTTTTACCAAAATATCTGAAAAAGTTGACATTATTTTGGTGATGTTTCATATATATATGTTGATTTCTCCACACTTCACTTTCACTATAAACCACACCAGCATAAACAACAAAATTATCAGTACATTACTCTCTCTTTTTTGTCCTTATAGAGTTGAATAACAATTGATCAAATATGAGTAAATCCATCGATTGTTCCTAAAGCAAAGGCTTACTGTAAATTTGATCCATTAGTTGAATGTTTGTCATTCCCTGAAAAATTGCTTACTATAACTATTATCTTTGTTAGTGACTGATTTTGAATTGACTTCCAATGTTCACTTTTTCTTTTAATTTCTTCCCCCGCTTTTCGGATTTGCCCTGTTTTAAGTTTACCGAGTAAAGCCATTCGTGAAAATATTTAACAAATTCTGCAATATTCCCCCAACACTTGGAAAGCATGAAATATTTGTCATTCACTTTTCCCTGTGATAATTCTAATAATAAAAGCCACTAATCCAAGCATGTACTTGTAATTATCCGGTGGAGAAGTTTATCTCTGAGAGAATAGAGAGGACTTAAATTATTCTGCAGCGTCAAGGATTTTTAGTTGGCGGACACGGGCACACACTAACACACACTAAGGAGCTGAGCAAACAGAAAAGAAAATCGTGTAAGCAGTGTGGCAGATTAATTTATTGGGTGCAGCATGCATGTGTACGTTCAGAAGAGCAAGCGAGAAAGAGGAATGTAATCGAAGGACAGTCAATTCTAACTCAGTAGACATGTCCACTGTCTCAAAAAACTCAATTTAACCTATAGTAAAGCAACAAAAATTATATAAATCATGTGGTTGTCATAAAAAAAAAATGTCTTGTTTCTGACCGTGTAGGTTTGGTTAATATGTTGCCCTGTCATGATCACACCATCATCGTTCGTAATCACAGTGTTACGATTCCCCCTCCACACATCATGCTCCTCAATCTTGCGCACCTTAAAGAGTCTGACAAGTGACTTTCTAGGCGTTGAGTTGCTGGATCTGATTATTTTAAAGCACAACAGAGGGAATGATGTCTTCAAAGTGTCAGTATGAAAAAGAATCCTACTCTTGATGAATGAGAGATCATAGAGACACTTTTATCCACACACCACTGCCTCCCTTAAGCCCATCCTCATTGTCGAAGGCAGCTGCTATCTGGATGAAAGTTGGGGCAAAGGGTTTTACTTTCTTGGCTTTTTGATGGGGTGGGAATGGAATTGGGGTTTAAAAAAAGAAAGAAAAGGTGGTGGACTTCACTAAAAGTTATTGTGTGATAACACCTAGAGACATTTTTATATACCTAGTGTATTTTTTGGACTAAAAGTAGCAGCAATCAATGAATACACAATGAATCTATATATACATATATATTAATTAATTCATTTTCTGAAATGCTTTATCCTCATAGGGTCGCGGGGGTGCTGCAGCCTATCCCAGTTGACTCCGAACCAGAGGCGGGAATACATCCTGAAGCGGTGGTCAGACAATCGCCAGGCACAGTGAAACGGAATGGGAATAAAACCCATGCTGCCTCCACCAAATTCAGATGAAGGGTTTGATCCCAGGTCAGTCCTTCCTGTGTGGAGTTTGCATGTGTTCCCCGAGCTAGCGTGAATTTTCTCTGGGTATTCCCATTTCCTAGAACTTCCTAAAACATGTAGGGTAGGCTAGTTGAACACTCTAAATTGCCCGTAGGAATGCATGTGAGCGTGAATGATTGTCCGTCTCATTGGGCCAATTCAGGGTGCCTGGAGTCACCTGGGAAAGGCTCCAGTGACCCTTGTGAGGATAAGCGCTGCAGAAAATGCATGAATGAATGAATAATATATTTTTCAGTTAACCCAGGTGCAGGAAAAGAGTAAAATAACACAGAGTATCTCACACACACACACACACATATATATAAATGCAGTTCTCAGTCTTTACACATTTTGTCCATTATCTTCATATACATTATACACTTAAAAACACATCCATCATTTCGCCTTACACGACGAAGGTCATGAATCAATCCCCAATCCCAGTATTCCAGCAATTGGACTTGTTCCAGGCTGCGCCCTTAAGATAAACAAAGTAAAGCTTATGTGTGCTGTTGATGTTTACAATCGGGTTTGTCTCTGCCCTTGTTGTGCTGTACAAGTCAAAGCATCAGTAAAAGACAACATCAGGCTTAAATCATTTAAAGACCGTGGCAGGCATTCGCCCTCCCCTTGAAACGTTTCCTTCCCTTTAGTCCACACAATGCATTATCAGGTGACAGAAGCGTCCCGGGCCGTGCTCTGCTATCCGTGATGGATGTTCCTTCTCACTCCATAGAGGCTTCGGCGATTGGCTTGTGCTGATAAAGCTCCAAATGGCTTCAGCAGTACTTTTGTTGCAGCACAATACCCCAAAGACACAACCAGGCAGAAACTTCTGAAACACCCCGGTCGTGGTGGGATTTAAATTTTCATATTAATCCAACATCCAATTTCACGAATTGGGCTGGGGCATATTGTGGAATTAATATTGGAACATGTGCATAGTGATATCATAATTTATTGATGCCTGTAATTGCAAGTTCTTCAACTTCAAGGCCTTTTTTTCAGTTATGAGCACAAAATTGATATAAAGGGAAAACTTTAATTATGCGATGCAGATTAGCTGGCAAAAAATTGAGTCAACCAGCTTTTGTCTCTTTTTATGTACAAGGAAACCAGAGTACCCGGAGAAACCCAATGCAGACGAAGGGATAACATGCTAACTCCACTCAGGAAGGTCGGAAAACACTTGGGATTGGACCCTCGATCCCAAAACTGTGAGGCGGACATGCTCCTACTCCTGGTGCCCAAGTGTCATTTATACTGAAAAATCAAAGGAAACAACAGCCTGGTGAACAAGGTATTTTAGTTTTGTATTTGTTATTTGATATTAATTGAACTTTATTGCTGAATATTCTCACTGCCTATACTGCATATATGCATATGTGAATATACAGTTTACCCTGTGTATACATGAATGCCTGCCATTAGGTGGCCAGGATAAGCAGTATGGAATCAATGAATGAATACATACGTAAATGGATGGGGTGGTAAAGAAAAAGTACAGAAATTGAAAAAAGTACAGAAATATGTACATATGTACATACACATACACACATATATATACATACACATACATCTACTATATTTTGTCTTGCTTTGCCTTTTTTGTTGATGGCCCTGGGGGCTTTCAGTCTTATGTGTTTCATTAGCAAACTGGAGGCACTCCATCGGCAATTGTGGAGTGAGGAGTTCATACATTTATAATGAAACAGCTACAGCCTCCTTTGGCCTTTTGTAGAGTCCTCGGCTAACTCTAAAACCCAGAAACCTAAAATAGTTGAAATGGTAAATAATACATTGTACACAGTACGTCTAGCGTGACTGTAAAATGTGAAGCATTTTTCCTTCCTCAGTGGGAAGAGAAAATTGGCACGTCGGCCACACAATCCTGGGGTCGAGGGTACGATACTGTGTGCTTGCACGTATGCCCAGGGCTTTTGTGGGATTTCTCCGTGTGGTCCGGTTTACTTCAGCACCCCCAGTGACTCCAGTGAGGATAAACAGAAAAATAATGAATGAAACTTCAGTGAGGTCACCAGTGAAGTCAGTAAAAGTACACAGTATCTGTATAAGAATTGCATTTTTGTGTGTGTGCGTGTATTTGTATGTTTTGAAGAGAGATGAATCTGAATTTATATAAAACCCTTTTCACTATAAAATAAAACAGGAAATATCAATTTAATATACTGAAATGGTGGAAATAAAAGACCTTGAAGACTTCCACCTTCCTTTTGAGGGCACTAAATAAGGTTTAGGCATTGTTTGAGCCTTTGTCCTCAGCTTCTTTTGTAAGGCACTGGTAATATTTGTCTCAATTTCATGTTGCACTCCCATTTTCTGAAGGATAAAGATATTTTTTTTTATCTTTTGTTTTTTTTCTGTATTGCGTCTAGGATTTGAGGATATATGGCAATTGTGTTGAATTTAATATGGAATGCAGGCCATGTAAATAGTCTGCAGCTTGGTTTCTTTCATCAATCAGAGAGACTGATGACTAAAACATTTTCACATGACACGAGGTGTCAGTCCCACCCAAAGTTTCTGGCACCTCGTCTTTGTGTATTTACAAAAATTCTTCAATAGATTTCAGCCAAGTTGAGCTCAGGTTTCTGGGAAAACCCGGGAAAGTTTGTTGAGTAAGCAGAAGCTCTGGAGAGAGTTACTTTCTCCCCCAAATTATAGCCAGTATACAAAACCACGTGCAGTACAGTACACTGTCAATTAGTACTCAGCAAATGGTAACAGTATTAATTGATGCAAATACCAACTGACAGAAAGTTCAAATATTTAATTGGGTTGTTCTTTCCCTACTGACAGATTTGTTTGAACTAATCTTTGTGGTAAAAAGGGCAATTTAGTGCAGATTAGAGCTTCTCACCTTGAAAGGAAACTCATGCAGGAGCCCTTTTTACTCCGATTTTCCAATTATCACAATCTCTAATGCATTAAATATCTCGTTCTATTGGGGATTTAGGGTGGTGTGTGTGTGCTGCCTGGGTGATATGTGCGTCCCACCTCTTGTGTCCATCCTGGTTTTCCTTCCTCTTGTAAACCAGTTGCACATGTTTACAATTAGCCCTTACCCGTGAATGTGATTTTAATTTGTTTGGTGATGTCATTTGTGGGAGTATTACTGCATGTACCTTGGATTTCCCGGGCCAGGTGAGTCATGTTTTTGCCTCTTCGGCGGTGGGTGTCTTTCCCGTGTTTATTTGTCACTTTAGTATTGAGCATTTTTGTCATTAAAACGCTGAGTTGTGCACTAGCACTTTCGCCGCTTTTTTTCCTGCGTCTCATCCTGGGTTCTGTCCTTAAAAACTCAGTTTCCAGTTCAATGGACATGTTCAGGCCCAATTTAATATATTGATTGTACTTAATTCGGTTCTATTGTTGAATTTGAAATCATTGCATTGATAAACTCTAATGTGATCATTTGAAATTGTTATTTTTAAAATCCTTGGTGCTTTAGGATAAGGAGGTATGTTTTGTTGTTGCATTGAATCATTGAATCAAAGACGCAGCTGTGGTTGTTTGAGTAATGTTTGTCCAATTTTGTTAGTCCTGAATACTGATTTGATTAGATGTCAATGCTTTGCTCTACTACATTGACAGATGGTAATTAGTATTGAGGTTGCGGGGGGGAGAATTGCAAACAACTGGTTGTTCAACATTGAAACTCCACACAGTGAAGACCCTCTTGGGATCAAATCTAAAATTGTGAAAATTATTACCGTATTTTCTGGACTATAAATCACACCAGCAAAAAATATATATAATCCAAAAAATACGGTATTAATTGCTACTCATTGATATTTTATTCATTAAAGTTGTCATGATGGAATCTAAACCAGTTGTACCCCATTGCAGACCCAAATTATAATGGATGCATTTGTAGAGAGTTAGTTAAAAACCTTAGCATGCAGTAAATGTAATTTACTGTAGTATTGCGGAGAACTACAAAGTCCATGCCTTTCAGCATAATCTGTTTCTATTTTATGAATTCAAGGCATGATGTCCAATAGCAGCAGAAGAGATGCATTGCAGACATTAAAAATATATGCTGACACATATTTTATCAGATCTGGAAGTACTATACATTGGTATAAAAAGTTTCTGCATTGAAAGTGGTGTTGTGATATGTTACTCTAGTTGACCAGTAACCTTGAGCTTTAAATCAAAACTGACTTGACCGTTTGCTGCCTGAAGTGTTTACAGTCAAGAGGTAATCTTGAATTATGTGTCTCATTTGAAAACTATTTTTCACAGACAACTCCACTTTTAACTCATCAGAGCATATTTTAACTGGAATTTTTTTGCGGTTTCATTGCATAAATGTCTAATGGTATAATTTGATTGGAAAGTGTGCATTAGCCAAGGTTTTTCAAGGCATGATTACCCAGATCTACAGAATTTATTAGATGAGTTTCATAAATATTTTCAACAAAAATAAATGGGAAAATGAATGTTTGTTGGTTGAATAACATCTCCCTAATTTCTCATAAGAATCTGCTCACTGGCCATAGTGTATAAAAAATATTACCAAAGCAATGAGTGTTTTGAACTTTGACGGAAAATATTTTTATTTGTCCCATTGAAGCTTTCCAATAGACAGGGGCATGACGGATTACTACTGGTCTTCTTTGCCTAGATATGAGAGGAAAGGCTTGGTTGAGTTCTTATTTGAAGCCGGAGGCCAGAGAATATGATCAATGACTCCATCTGTTGAGGGGGACACAAGACACGATGAAGGACACACTTTCCATTGACCTTCACCCTCCTCTTCTTCACACAGACAGCCCTTTTCATGTTATTTTTTCCCCTCAGACTTACTTTACATTCATTACTTCATTTACCGAACCACTTATCCTCACAAGGGTTGCAGCGGGAGGGACACCCTGAATCGACCAATGTTTTAATTTGAAGAAAATTGCCCAATTTGCAAGGAAATATGAAGTTAATGCATTACAATTTGCTTTTATGGGCCTTACAGAAGGATTTGGTGAGCCGGATATCTCCCCCCGGGCCTTGAGTTTGCCAACAACTGCAGAATCAGGTGTGTGGATTTTTTTGAGTTTGTCGTTTTCAGGAATTGGCTCAGAGTTTTGTAAAAATTGGGCAAATCTTTTAAAATTGTTTTAACAAATTGTAATGCCATTTATTGTTGTTGAATGTTGACAGTTTCATGCAACATCTTTTTAAGATTATAGTTTCGAATATCCAGTTACAATGTCCAAAGTAAAGCTAATTCCGGAACTATATTGGCCAAGTCTGTAATATTTTTCAGCAATTTGACCTTTGTCAGATGGAGTGTTGTAATGAGGTGACCTGTAGCTTAATGCAGGATGGCAGGCTTGAACGTGTAACGTTTGATTGGTGGCAAGAGGTTGTGCTCACACGATAACATTAAAAAATCCCAAGACAAAATTTTGCAGTTAACATTCATGAGAAATTTTAATGCCGTCGGATGTCACACATCAATATATCATCACTTCATTCTTTGCTTTTTGTCCATTGTTAGCGTCATTCATTCATACCATTTTTCCCCTTTTCTTCATTTATTCAGTTAACAAAAAGATATTGTATTTCTGCCTTAAATATGGAAAATATCAGAGGAAGAAAAAACGTGTACAGTTTATTATCAGCACGTTGACTAGATCTAAGTAAGCGTGCTCCAGCTGCCAGTGTTGTGACAGAAGCAAGCATGTGACGGTCAGCTTTAATAGGCAGGACTCATTCAGATTACCCTTCATACACCAGCCAGCTTGGCATGAATCCACAGGACAGGAATAGACCATTTGAAACACATATACAGCCACACACACAAACCAGGTGTAACAGACAAAATAAATAGTGGCATTGATTGAACAACATATTACATCAGACGTTCTCAGTGACCTCGATTGCTGTTTCAACTCATCCTCATTCATCAAAAAGCACATGAAGCACACAAAATCTAGTCTCATGAGGAATGTGTCTGGAATGGAATCCTAGTAGTTGAGACCTTATTCTTACTTTTTTATATGTATATTACTGCTTGATTTTTAAAATTAAGGCATGAGGTGTGTATATCATATGTTGATGCCATTGCATAGACAATAATTGACATTACCGGAGAGCAGCTTGGGTCAGCTTTTATTTGTCTTTCAACTTGATGGTCCTCAGGCCGTTTTCTGTCAGTCATTGTGCAAGAAAGTGAACTCACAGGTTATGTAAATAACTGCATGAATAAGTTTGACTATTGTTTAAAAATATACAACTAAATAGAAAAGTAAGACAGTGGGAGAAAAGGGTAGAAATAAACTTTTTTGAATGGCTAGTGGAAACTAGGCTATAACAAAGAAAATATTAACAACTAACACTTCAGAGACTGAATGATTTTTGTCTGTTAGAACAAGTTGTATCGTAGCACCAGATGTTGGTGTCTATTGATGACAAACGAGAGCCTTTTTATTTTCACTTGCCGGCAGCAGAGAAAACATTTCAACATCTGGCTAATTGAAGGCAAAATAGTAGTTCCATTAACAGTTGCGAAAAATTTACGGGGAAAGTTTTGTATGCATTTTCTGCCCCCATTTGGTGGCTTGTAGAAATGCATCACACTATGCTCCATTGCTTTTTTGATGTAACACAAACAACATTACGCACACTATTTTTATACTTAATTCATACTGTCAAAAAATAATATTGATTAGTTTACTTTCAAGTGAATGTAACGTCTACATATCCTCTTTAACTTTCAGTTTGATTAAATATATACTGATGTACAGATGTATAATTAAGTATGAAAGTGTTAAAAAAATACTCTGTCTGCCTTGCTTAAAATCAACACCACAAGTGGCTGTTTTGGCATCGACCTTGTGAAGCATTTTTTTTTTTGCGTTTCCACAACCGTAGATTAGATCAGCTTCAGATTGCACCAATTCTAGCAGTGAGTCATATGTCAATGTCCTCCGGGGATTTCAGCCTCTTCCACTCAGTGCTATAAATTTACCTCCTACCCCTTAGGACTGTCAAGGTCTATTGTCACTCGGCTGTTGACTGACTGATAGCTGGGCTACTCTTTGGCATGATGACAATACTGTGGATGAAAGTTTCGCATCTAATCATCTTATATTGCCTTTTAAAAGCTTTGACAATTCAAGAAAAAAAAAACAAGGTTTTCCTCTGGCTTTGTTTTCTCAGCTCACACAAGTACATCAAGGCAGTCCAACTCCCCAAGACGTATCAAACGCTTTCACAGCACTGCCAGGCCTTAAGCCTGACAGTCGAGGGCTAATTAAATTAAACAGTGCAGAAGGGGAGGATCGAACAACCTATCTCCTCGCATCGCTGGACAGCGGTAACATTGAAATGCTTGAAATAACTACATTGGTATTCTTCTCACACCTCTGACGAGCCAGACCATGACACCTGCGACAACCCAAAGGTTCGGGAGGTACATCACATAAAGCCCACGGCTCAAGCCCAAGTCTCAACTGCATTGCACTGACATTTTCTCATATGCCAAGTGGACTGAAACAGCACAGAAAAAAACAGTACATGCAGTCATGCCCATAAATTGTTGTTTATTTTATGCGCTCAAAGCAGTACAACAGTAGAGTCATAAACAGACAAGGGATGTTTAGACTGTAGAGCAAAGGGTGTCAAACTCGGGTTGGTTCGCGGGCCACATTAATGTTAATGCCATTTCATGTGGGCCAGACCATTTTAGATCTCATTTTTAGAAAATTGTTTTAAATTGGATTTAAAAAAACTGGATCAAAAGCCCTAAATAGTCTGTTTTTATGGATCTAAAACAATGCTTATTTAAGCATTTTTTCTTAGTAATGGAAAATTTTGTTTTTCATTTCAAATTGAAATTAAATATTTTTTTTAAATTATGTTCAATGTCCAATTGGAAAATAGAAAATATTTGTATATTTATTTTTATATTTTACTAAATGATTTTTGAACTAAAAACAAAAGAAAAAAATTCGATGAAAAAATTGCAATGATTGTTTTTAAAAAGGCAAAAATCAGAAAATGTAATGTACATCTATCATCATTTGAAATTGATCCTAAAACAGAAAGTCGGCACTCTTGATTTACTTTCTCTGGCCGCACAAAAGGATGCAGCGGGCCAGATTTGGCCCTCGGGCCGCCACTTTGACACCTGTGCTGTAGAGATTGAAATAATCACTACTTGGGATTTACATCCAAAACACGAGAACTGTGTAGAAATTATAACCATTTCAAAACACTAAAAATGGATTAAGTCAATACTATGGAAATGCTATTAATTGAATTGATTCCCATATCAGGTATAAAAAGGATCTGTGTGAGTGTCCTGTGCGAGCTTTAGTGGGCAGTCATAATCCTCTTGGGATCTTATATGAGATGGTGATGGGCTTAGATGTCACTTGTGGTGGTGACGGGGGCTATTCTCCCTGAAAGAGTCTTAGTGGTGCTAAAAGAAGCAACAGCACAGTAACCAGCTCTCCCAGTGGGAAAGACAAGAAGAAGAAGAAGAAGAAGGAGAAGAAGAAGAGATCTTACATTGTTTTGGAAATTGACACACTCCACTTGGGTGGGTGGCTAGGTTCAAGATATGTTTGGGAAATTTAAGGGCTTACTTAGTGGTCCACGGCAACCGCAATCTCCTGGAACTCCTGCACCCTCTCAAAACCCGGCACCGACTCCTGCTCCTCCTGCAGCTCCAGTTGTAAGCAAGGTAAACATGATCAGATGATCTACACACACAAAATCTGTTGTTTTTGCTTGGTGCCCCTTTGGGATCTTATTTTTTATTTAGGGTTATTCATGTATTGTATGACAATGATTTGCGAATCAGAATAAATTTTACCTGTCTTCTTGAGTTCAGACAGATGTTGAGAAAAGTGGGTGCTGAATCCAAAACTAATCTAACTTTTTTTCTCTGACAGGTCAAGTTATTTTCCTACAAAGTTCACCTGTTTTTGATTAACCATATGCTTTGAAAAAGAATAATCATAATAGTCTTGAATTAACATTGCAGTCAGGCTTTTTTTTTTCTTCTTTTGATAATTGTCACTCCATTAAACAAAACTCAGCTAACTTTGACTGACTCTGTTTTATAGGATGATAAACCTGCCAAAAAGGAAAATGGTGCTAAACCAGAGGGTAAGTCAAAATATTGTCATTATTACTATTATTATTAGTTCTCATAAGGAAAATAGAAGCCAAACTACATTTAGAAATACAGTTTCATCACATCAATACTTCTGCTACTTCGACTAATTCAATTTACATATTAGATGTGCTTCTATATATATGTATGTGTATGTATATATATATCTCAGCAACACAGTTACCTATTTATATATTTATTCATGTATTTATTTATTAACTTACTATTGAGTACCTATTTGTGTATAATGCCTTTCCTATCCCTGCATCCTCACCCTCTTCCTATTGCAACAAAGAAATTTCCCGATTACGGGATGAATAAAGTTATCCAATCCAATATTTAAATATGATTATTGCTAGCTCAGCCTTTTTGTTCAAGTGTGATAAATCAATTTCAGCACCAGCTCCAAAACCCCCAACTCCATCTAAACCAACTCCGGCACCAACACCAGCCTCAGCCCCAGCATCTGCACCTGCACCCACTCCAGTACCAGCAGCAGCCGCCACCACCACCAACCTTGATCAAAATGGTCCCGATGGGTGAGAAATACAATCTTTTGTCTTTATTTTATATTGCAAGCAACACATTACATAATCACATTGATTCATGCTTCAATTTTATATTCCAATCTTGCAGAAAGCTAGCAATTAAAGTTCTACAGTCCAGTTTTTTTCTCTTCTCACGTGCGTATAGGAATAGAAACTCTGCACAGTATTGACATGACAACAACATACAATCAAATTAATCACCTAGAGTGTAGTTAATTAATCAGATTCCCTGGCAAGTGGACAGCGAGAGTCCAGAGAGATGAACACAGTACGCAAGATCTTGATGCCCTGGAGCAGCATGCATATTAACGAGAGGATGAACCCAAAGTAGATTAAAAGATTTTCAGCTTTTGTGATTTAAGAAGCTCACCATGGACCCTTCTGGCCCAG
Source organism: Stigmatopora nigra (assembly GCF_051989575.1). NCBI lineage: Eukaryota > Metazoa > Chordata > Actinopteri > Syngnathiformes > Syngnathidae > Stigmatopora > Stigmatopora nigra. Next base: position 7,114,158 of record NC_135523.1, on the reverse strand, counting down.
CAATATAAACCAGTGGGTGACAGGCAGAGGCATCTTGATCCATCCACTTTTAAACACTTTTCTAAATGAGTGGACCTTTTGTTGACTTTTAATTAAATGAGATAGATTGGTGCCAGTTTGGAAGTGTACAAGATGTGCAAACAATATTTGGTGATAAACAGAGGCAGAAGAATTTACAGTGAAGTACTACTTTTGCTCTAGTTTGTAAAAGGTCCATGTAAATGGCTTAGGCTAGTGAGAATTCTTGAATATTTTCATGAACTACCTTGTGTGCTGAGACAGGCAGAGTATGGCTTTTGTCATTGACAGTGATAGATGTCCAATCCATTTTGAGTGGGAGGGCTTGGGGCGACTGCTGTCAATGGCAACAAACTAGTTAAGAAATGTGTGTGGGTGTGTTTTAAATATTATTTTATTTGACTGGGCTTATAAGCAAATTAGCTGATAAATATGTTTACAGTCGATGAAAATGGGATTCAATAGAATATAATAATAATTTCTTATTTAAAATTATACTATTTACAGTAATTTGTTATTTACAGTATAATTTACACCTATTTACTTTGTCAAGCGGCATAGGAAAAAAAATATTAACACTACCACGGGTCAGTGTTAAATGTTAACCATTCAGTTTATCAATTTCAGTTATTCATTTTCCCTACCAATTATCCTCACAAGGTTGCTAGAGCCTAACCCAAACAACTAGGGGCAGTAGATGGGGGACACCTTGAATTAGTTCCCAGCCAATCACATTGCACAATGAGAAAAGCAACCAGTTACACTTTCAATCATCCCTAAGGACAATTTAAAGTGTTCATCCAGTTTTTGGGATGTGGGAAGAAATCGGAGTACCCAGAAAAAACCCACACATCCCCAGAAAAAACATGCAAAGGAACCACTACACCATCAAGAGTCCTAAAAATATATTACATACATCTGGAAATTCTTTGCTCCTATTTCAAAGAACCCAGCATTATTAAAGTTTATACATTTGAGGGCAGCATATTCTTTAAGTCTTTCTAACCAGTCAGGAGAAATATTTAGAACACAGTCATTTTTGTACAACAAAACTTGACAGGTAAACAATGTATTTTGTTGTTTTCAGAAAAGAAGCAGCCCCTCCGCCTCCCATCGTCATCAATGCTTATTCAGACGAGCAGCTTCGCTCTGTAGTGAAGCGCATGAGAGATAGACTTGAAATCTATAAGGAGAAAGTGACTGATCAGTATGCTTCTTCACCAGAAATCACTCCCCCTGTTAGTAAGTACCAAACTATCTATACTAAAGTGAGACCAGATGCTGTTTGTTTGTTTGTTTGTTTTGTTTTTGCACTACAAGCGCCTGAGGATTGCCCTCAGATAGCGCTAGAGCTGCCACTGGAACGCGGATTATTTCATCCGGGGGGTAGTCGGAGGTGAGGGGCAGTCAAATGTCTCCGGCTGGATGAAAAACGTAGGGTGCCACGGTCCTTGTTGGCAGCTCTGAGTGGTATTTGTTGGAATTCGCAGGCCGCAGCGAGCGGCCTCTCAGGAGACACCACGTGAAGGTTTCCAACTTTGTCTCCCTCAGATGCTGTTCTGATGTTCCATGTACAGTATAAACATTAGGCAAGATAACATTTGGTTTAACTTTTCCGCTTTCAGCACCACTCCTGCACAAACACCACTTCACAAAGGTTTTGGAGGAAAGAAAAAGGCAAGCAGAGGAAGAGCGTCTAAAAAAAGAGGAGGCTGACAAGAAGAAGAAAGAAGAACAAGAGAAAAAAAAGAAAGAAAATGAGCAGAAGAAGAAAGAAGAGGAAGAGAAAAAGAAATTAGAGGCCAAAGAAGAAGAAAAGAAACTGGATTATAAAGCTGTCTTCAAGGAGAAAATGTGGATGTCTATTGATATCTTACTGAAGCCCCTAGAGGACAGTACCGACCCTCTGTTAGGGAGCACTATAGATCCTTTTACAGGTGAACAAAGCTTTGCTTAAACGAAAATGAGGCCTGTTAACTTGTTAACTGAAATATTTTCTTTCCATAGATCGTCGCTACATTGCCTGGTTGAGCCTGGTAACTCTTGCTTTCAACTACAACACTTGGTTCATTACTGCCCGGCTCTGTTTTCCCTACCACACTGAATGGGCTATCCCTTACTGGTTTGTCTTGGATTTGTTGGCTGACCTCATTTACTTCACAGACATCGTCCTCTTTCAATCCCGCAAACAGTTTGTCAAAGGAGGAGATATCATTGTAAGTAGTCAGTTCCTCAGCTGAAACTGACACATTTTGGCCTATCAAGTATTTGTTTTTGGTCTTTTTCTTCTTCTGGACACTAACTTTGATGGGATATGCCTCTGTTATTCTTGGTCTGATAGTCTTAAATCACTGTAGCTCTGTACTTTAACAGTGGTGGGCAAACCAATCCTCAAGGGCCACTGTTGGTACAAGTTTTTGTTCCAACCAATCCAGCATAGACACTTTGACCAATCAGATTTTTGTAGAAAACAAAATTCACCTGACTGCAATCCACTGATTGCAATTTTAAAACACCAGTTGGTAAAAAGGTGTCCTCTTTATGGGTTTTTAGATTAGATTAGAATTTCAAGGGAATTTATTTGGTGTCAGCAGCAAAATAGTAGCATGCACAGACAGAGAAGACATTTTAGACTTAGGTAAAAAAAATGGAGCCACACACAGGAAGTCCATAAGGTTGGAATGAATAGTTTGACCACCCCTGTACTATAGGCAAGTATCTATTAATTCTTGGATCTTGATTTATTTTTAACAAGGCTTATTAAATATATTATTGTTGTCCTAGATTATGAGTTAACCAGTACAGAGCATCTGTGTTCTTTGTTGCAGCCTTATACTTGTGGTGTGCACACTTTTGCCTGTCAAAGTTAAAAATAACATTTTCTTTTCCCAGAAAGACAAAACGCTGACAAAGATGAATTACAGAGGAAATGAGAGATTTATGGTGAGCTCTATTAGGTTATTTTATTCTTGTTTAAAGGTAAGTGAACTGACCTTTGTTTTCTCAATGATCTTCATAGACTGACATACTGTCAGTCATTCCCTTCGACTTGCTCTACTTCCAGTTTGGGTTTAAATCCATTTTTAGAGCCAATCGCTTACTGAAGGTAGGTATGCATTCCGTTTTTTTTTTTTTTGGTTCTTTATGTAGTTGTCTGTGCTTTTGACTTTCCAAGATAGATACATTTTTTGAGTTCAGCGACCGCCTGGAAAGTATCATGGCAAAGGCTTACATTTGGAGGTAAATTGGCTGACAGCAATTTTATATACTGATTCATTTGGATTAATGGATGTACAAGAGTAAGTAGCTTTCTTTTTGTGCCGTTAGGGTTATTCGCACCATTGGTTATCTCCTCTTCATGCTCCACATCAATGCCTGCCTCTATTACGTAGCTTCAGACTACCAAGGCATTGGTAAAACCAAGTGGGTCTACTCTGGATTGGGAAGTGCGTAAGTATTTCTCTCTTTCTATGAGCACACACATCTGTTTTTGTTTATCTTCAATTATTTTTGCGTCACTCAGTGATTTAAAAGAAGAAAAGATGAAAAAGATTGTGTGGTTGAAATTAGAGATGAAAAAAGATCATTTGTGGTTGAAAATAGAGATGAAAAAAGATCATTTGTGGTTGAAAATAGAGATGAGTACTTTCTTTTAAAAGTCATTCAAGATCTGTACAGAGAAAGCCCCCCTTAAAACAAATCCAGATGTTATGTATTGTATTTTTTATTTTTACCATCATGGCTGCAGTTACCTCACCTGCTTCTTCTATGCGGAGAAATCCTTGCTGATGATTGCTGAGTTGCCATTTCCTGATACCATATTTGGAATGATGTTTCAGATGACAAATTACCTTTTTGGTGCATTGTTCATGTCCATCATTCTTGCCCAGGTAGATTGTATTTTTTTTTAAATCTTTTTAACTCTTTTTCTTTCACACTATGAGGTGTGCCAGATACTAAGTTGTAAGGCTAGATCACAAAAGGTTTTGAACAGAGAAAAATCTACCGATTGTTTGACCACCTGGGCCACATTTAATAGAAAAAGTCAACTTTTTCTTCATGGGTTTATTATTCAAAGGGAAAAAAAAACTTTACTGTTTTTTTTTCTGACACACCTGGTATTTTTCAAATATTTTGTCACAGTCCCTATAAAGATTGCCCTATTATGGTTAATATATTGGTTAAGTTCTATATTATTTGTTAATTTTTCCTTTATTGGAACAAAATACTTTTTATTCTGACATAAAGCACAAAGAAGATAATGTGAAAAGACGGGAAATGCCACACCCACACAGGACAACCAAATAAAACTGTGTGGCATCAGTAGAGAATCTGTTTAAGAGACTTTGAGTGGAGACCTAAGAACCTTTGAATGCACTGAAAAGGCTTGCCAAACAACTGGGAGACAATGTTTGCATCCTCAATTGTGATACAGATAAAAACAGTAAAATTGTTAGATGACAGACTTGTTGAGTTGAATCAAATGGGGACCTATGAATGTAAAATAATTTGATTTCAAAATGTATTCTTGGGGTTGATTGGAATAACAAAATGGGGACTATAAAGAGCTCATGTTTATTAATATTCTAAGAGCTCATATCATAATTTGCAGTATGAGATACACAAAATATCAATTTAGGGAGATGACTACTTTAGCAAAGGGCATAATGTACTCCTTCATTCAAAGAACAGATCAGTGTGGTCCACTGTGTTAACTGGCGTGCCCTTTAACATCCCTGCCCTCCCTACAGGTACCTGCGTTGTTACTACTTTGCTGTCCGCAGTCTGATCAACATCGGGGGTCTTAATGAACCCCATACCGTCTTTGAGATAGGGTTTCAGATGACTAACTTTTTCACGGGAGTCTTTGTGTTCTCCAGTTTGATTGGCCAGGTAAAATAGAAAGACATCATCCTCGTAGAAATTCCCATATTCACATATCATTAACTCATTATTGGCGCGGATTAGAGTAGTGATAGACAATACCAATCCATTTAGGAGTCCTGCACTAGAGAATGTCGTCCCTCTAATGTTAGTCAATGATTTGGACTGCCAGAACTCTTAGAAAAAGATATATATTTGACAGATGAGTGTGTATTTTGCCTTCCTGCAGTAAATCTTCTTGTGGCTTTAGATGAGAGATGTCATTGGTGCTGCCACAGCTGGACAAACTTACTTCCGCTCATCCATGGACAGCACTGTGTCATACATGGTGACCAATCGGATCCCAGCCTTAGTCCAGAACAGAGTCCGCACTTGGTATACGTACACCTGGGATGCTCAGGGCATGTTGGGTCAGTGTGAAATGTAGTTTGAGCAAAGACGAGGGAAAAAAATAATAACTAACTCTGGACTTCCATCCTACTGCTTCTAGATGAGTCTGAGCTACTTGATAAGATGCCATTAGTAATGAGAACCGCCATTGCTGTGGACGTTAATCTAGCAACCTTCCAGAAGATTGCACTTTTTCAGGTGAGTCAGTATTAGTCCACTTTTCAAAAAAATGAACTTTTCAAGGTGCTTGTAGATAAAATTATTTGTAAAGCTCATAGTCCTTATCGATTACAGATTAATTCTTATTCATATTTTCCGACAGGGTTGTGATCAGCAGATGTTGGTGGACATGTTGCTAAGATTGAAGTCCATCATTTATCTTCCAGGAGATTTTGTTGTAAAGAAGGTATGTTTGGAATATTTTCATTGATTATGGTAAATTAGCAATCTTTACTGTGAGTACTGTATATATCCATTGAACATGTATACAGAAGTTATACAGTAGTACATCTAGATACTAGCTTAATGCTTTCCGGGACTGAGCTTGTATATCGATTTAATCGTAATTCAAATGAACGTTTCCCATAGAAATGAACTAAAAATAAATTAATTCTTTCCAACCCTCTGAAAAAACATCCAAAACAGGACATTGGATTGGAAAAAAACACTTTTACTTGTTCTAATTTGCCATAAATTAACAACGTAACAAATACCTAGTGGTTTAATAGTACTAACATCTGTTAAAAAGTACTAAAATTACACGGATTACGCATTTCACTCATTGCTCGTATGTTGGGACACTCGTATGTTGAGGTACCACTTTACTTCTTTCTCTGCAGGGTGACATTGGAAAAGAGATGTACATCATTAAGAGTGGAGCTGTGCAGGTGGTTGGAGGACCTGACAACAGCATTGTGTTTGTAACACTTAAGGCCGGCTGTGTGTTTGGAGAAATTAGGTAAAGTATCCTAAAAGTACTCTGGCTTTTCATCAGAACACGGTTTTATCTAAGTATATTTCTACATTGTTCAGTCTACTGCAGTCATCGAAAGACGGCGGAAATAGACGAACAGCAAATGTCAAAGCCTATGGATTTGCTAATCTTTTTGTCCTGGAGAAGAAAGACTTATTTGATATTCTGGTCCACTACCCAGAATCTCAGAAAGTGCTGGCCAGAAAGGGAAGGTAAGACAAATGCCTTTCTCTATTACAAATGCAGGCTTAAAATAAAAGCCTTTTAATTCACAAGTGATTTAAGAGGTGATGCTATCATGTGGACTTGCATTAAACTGTTTTTATTGACATCAAATAAACATGTGTGTGTGTGTGTGCCTTAGGAAACTAATGAAGGCAAAGGGTCCAGCTGCAGCAAAAGCAGAGGAAGAAAAGAAGAAGGGTTTAGCACTTTTTGGACCCAAACCACCTACACCCAAATTGCTGCGAGCCTTTGGTGGTGGCTTCAACAAAAAAATGATTGAGAAGCTCAAGGTAACTTTATCTCCCTTTTTTTTAAAATTAATTCCTTTTGATGTTCATTTTATTAATGCTAATCGTCCACTTTTGTTTTTATTTTGTTCCTAGTCTGGTGGTGGCGTTTGAGCAACACGTCTATTGATTTTTATCAACTCCGTTTTGGGAGTGTATTTTTTTTATCCTATACTCTTGTTTTTTTTAAATAGTCCATGTATATTGTTTACTTAAGTGTCCATGTATTTTAATTACACCAAAATTAACTTTAGATATTAGTTTGCCTATGTCCCACAACTTTCACTACAGTTTTTGTAGTAGAAATATTTATGCTTGCTTGTATTCATTTTCTATCAGTGTTGAGTGGTTGTATGAGGCTGATATGGATCATCTAATAACTGTTGTATTAAATCACATAACCAAAGTGGCGGCCCAGGGGCCAAATCTGGCCCGCCGCATCATTTTGTGTGGCCCGGGAAAAAAAATCATTAGTGCCGACTTTATGTTTTAGGATCAAATTAAAATGAAGAGTATAGATGTAGTATATTTAATTACCTGATTTTTTCCCCCTTTGAAATCAGTAATTGTCATTTTTCAATCAATTTTTTCTGTGTTTTTAGTTCGGAAATTGTTTTGTAAAATCTAAAAATATATTTTAAAAAAAGCTAAAATAAACATTGTTATAGCTCTATAAAAAATCTGAATATTCAGGGCTTTTAATCCAGTTCTTTTAATCCATTTATAAAAATAAAAAAAATCTAAATATCATATCTCAAATGGTCCGGCCCACATGAAACCGAGTTGACGTTAATGCGGCTCGCGAACTAACCCAAGTATGATGCTCTTGTATTAAATGATTCCAATATTCAGCTATAACTTGCCTAATATTACCCTGATAATTACTTTTGTTTGTGTTAATTTGTAGTTGAATCGTTGACCGAAATAAGAGTGGAAAAAAGGGAAAGAGAGAGATTGAGAGAGAGAGAGGTGCTCCAAAGCCATAATCTCATTATCCAGACTGAAAATAAATAAATAAATCCAGGGACTTTATTTGACTTCCAACTGGCGAACTTGTAACAATTTAATTCAATGTGTACTTTATTGATTATTTTAAGGCTTTTAATGAGAATAGGAATAGAATTTGTACCCACATAAGAGGTAGTTTAGCTTTGTAGGTACAAGCTGATGTTAGTGACGGCTGATCTGGTGAAGACTGGCAGAGAAGGTGCAGCGATCAGAGGGTATTATTCGGGTTAACGGAATTAATTGCGTCAGTCAGTCAGTTGTTTGTCAATGTGAGAGCTAGACAACGGAAGACTGTCTTGGGATTCTACTATCTAAAAAGGAATTAGCACATTTGCTGACTGCAGAAACAAAGAGACGACTCTGCCATGTTCGCAAGGTTAAAGAAGCTAGTGGGGGCTCCTGAGCCTCCGCCCATCCCGGAGGCTTCTGAGCCCCCTCCAGCGATTGCACCAGCTCAGGTAAGACTTGCATGTTGCTCACCTTTTAAAAAGTATATTTGTCTTTCCTTTTAAATTTGGGTGCAACTATTATATTTTTATGGCATCATCAGTTTTCCACTGCTTCTCTAACATGTGCCATGACAATTACATAAATTGACTTGATTTTGATGTCAATAGCCTTCTGAAAAGAAAGAAGAATCCCCTCCAACAAAAGAGGAAGCAAAACAAGAAGAGAAAAACACAGAAGAACCAAAAAAAGAAAATGAAGAAGAAAACAAAGAAGAACCCACAAAAGAACAGTCAAACCCAGGTAACTTTTTCCACTTTAAATATTAAATGTTTGTATTTAGCAGTTTTATAATATGTTTATATTTCAAAGATGTGGCAGAAATATATATTTTTAAAAAGTAATGTTGATGTTGTTGTCAGCCTCGCAGTTCTGGGGTTGAGGGTTTGATCCCAAGAGTGTACCTTGCCTAGTCCCCATAGTTATTTGGGATAGGTTCCAGCACCCCCATGACCCTTGAGAGGATAAGCAGTTCGGAAAATGAATGAATGTTTTTGTCGGTTTATTTACTGTTTAAAAGAATGTTTTTGTTCTAATATTTTTATTTTTTTCATTCAGTTCCTGCTCCGGCACCCCCAGCAGCCCCAGTAGCTCCAGCAGCACCAGCAGATCCGGCCAGTCCAGAAGGGGCAGGGGGGTAAGAAGACCTACATTATACATCATGCCTTTCTGAATTCTTAATACATGCACAAATTGTTGACTTATAGTGTGACTACAAATGAAAGTCTTTTGTAACTTTTGTAGCAAATCAACTGTACTTGACCTAACAAACCGGCTTAATGAATTCACTTGGAGGATTTCTTATGCCTTAATCTGCAAGTGCGCTGACAATTTAAAGAAAATGCCCTTTTCAACTAACTACAAACAGAAACAGGCCTGATAGTTTTGCTTTTGCCTTGGTTTGTAAAAAAATCTGTAGCATAAATATTGACTATAATCAAATTGCAAACCCAAATTTAATGATTTACACATGATTAAATAATCAAATATATCCATTATACATATTTCAGGGCCATTCTAAAGACCATTTCATGGTATTGGCTTTTATATATAAATAACACTTACTATTGAATTATGTAGAAGACCAATATGATAATAAGTTATGAGCTATGTTTTTTTTTAACTAATTAATACACTTTATTACCTTCTATTTTAACTAGGAGCCACTAATTTCCATCCTCACTTAAATCATTCAGGTTTACACACCATTCAGTTTAGTAAATTTATAAATTTTTATACAGGCTAATCACCTGCTTGACTTTATAATATAAATATCCCAATTTGTATACTTCAATCTAGTAAATTTTGTATATGTACAGAGATTGTTTTCCATTCAAATTCATTATCAGATGCAATTTATAGTTGGAAAATGACAGAGTATAAAAATGAGTGTGACCATTTTTAGTGCAAAATTCTTTTTGAACTAATTCTGTCACATTTCAATCATTTTCTCAGCGAAGACCAGGAGGAATCACCTCCTCCAGTTGTCTACTTCCGTTACACAGATGAGGCTCTTCGATGGATGGTCAAAAAAAAGAGGGAAAAGCACGCAGAACTCAAAGAAAAAGTAGACGATCCACATGCCAGTTCTCCAGAAATCAGTCCGCCTGTCAGTAAGTAAAAACAAGAATAATCAATGCCACTAAAAGAAGGTTGTCATATTCAACTCCCTTGCGTCTCCTCAGCGCCTATTTTCAAAAAAGAAGAATACCATCGACTGAAGGAAGAGGAGCGGATAGCAAAAGAAGAAGCTGAAAAGAAGAAAGCGGAGGAAGCAGCTAAAAAGGCAGAGGAGAAGAAAAAGAAGGATGAGGAGAAAAGGCTGGAGGCAGAAAAAAAAGCAGAAGAAGAGAGACTAGCAAAGGCGGCAGAGAAGAAAGTTAGGCCTCTTTCAGATATCATTTTTCACTGGTTGGACGTCCTTTTTCGACCTGTGGAAGAAAAGCTGGACACTATCCTGGGAACCACAATAGATCCATTCACTGGTGGGTGAAGGAAATGCATTGAAATGCACTGAAATGCATTGAAATATGTTAAACTATGCTTCTACTGTAGTACAAAGGTGTGTTCGTGTTTTCAGATCGGCGTTACATTGCCTGGTTGGCAGTCGTAGCAGTGGCGTACAACTACAATATTTGGTTCTGCTCAGCCCGCCTGGCTTTTCCCTACCATGGCGAAACAGCAAACCGATACTGGGTCACTTTGGACATTCTGAGTGACCTGGTCAACGTGGTAGACATCATGGTTTGGCAGCCTCGGCTTCAGTTTGTCAAAGCTGGTGACATTGTTGTAAGTAAAATCATTGTAAAAAAAATATGAAATTGGAAAACAGCCCATATCTTATCCAAAATCGTGTTTATCTTAGAAAGACAGGATTCTGACTAAGGAGCATTATCGCAAATCACCTCGTTTTAAGGTATGAAATGTGAGAAAGCACCTTAATCACATAATGTCTGTAGTGTTTTGTACTTGATTCTTTTCTGCTCTTTTGTTTTATGGTATAGAATGATCTCATCTGTATCCTCCCCTTTGACCTTCTCTGCTTATACTTTCAATTCTCCACCATTTTTAGACTGAACCGCTTCATCAGGGTAAGCATTGTTTTTTCTTCTCTGTCTCTATTTTCTATACGTAATTGGTATATTTACCAAGTAGTATTTCCAAGTTCAACTTTCAATAATGGAGGCATCTGAGATCATATCATATTTTATTCTTGCAAGAAGAGAATTCATCCAGACGCGCCTCTGGTCAGATGATTCTGCAGACCCCGGTGTCACTTTTGCTAATATATACATGAGGTTTTAAACATCATGCATAACAGAAGTCTAAACATTATTCAGAGTCTCATAACAATTAGCCTCAGTTCTCAAAACTATTGTAGGTCTGTCGAATTTTCCCGAGAGAGAGTTGATGCGGATTATCTTGAGAAGCCATGTTTCCAAAACAAATCCACAGTTCCCAAGAGCTTGTTGTTGAATCATAGTCTCGAGAAGTCCAAGTGTGGAGGAGAAGGTGTTTTGGTTAACTTAGGAGCGAGCACTTCTTTTGCAAGAGATGTATTAAACTGCCTTGTATTAATGTCACATTTATAATAATGATGAACCAAACATTCCTAATAAGCCAAGCGTTCATATATGTAATGTTTAATAAACAAAATAAGGCAAAGTGTTCACATTCATAATAATATTGATGAACCTATCATTCCTAATAAGCATAGCATTCCTAATAAGAAAAGTGTTCAGATATGTAATGTTTAATATACAAAATAAGGCAAAGTGTTCACATTTATAATAATATTGATGAACCTATAATTCCTAATAAGGAAAGTGTTCATAAGGAAAGTGTTCATATATGAAATGTTTATTATACAAAATAAGGCAAAGTGTTCACATTTATAATCATATTAATGAACCTGTCATTCCTAATAAGCAAAGGGTTCATATATGTAATATTTAATATATAAAATAAGGCAAAGTGTTCTTCATTGCAAGCACATACATATAATGATTATATTACAAGCAAATATATAATAATGATACACCTAACAGTCATTTTCATTTCAATCTTTGCATCATAGGTTGAGTCTTTCTTTGAATTCAGTGATCGACTTGAGAGCATCATGGCCAAAGCATACATCTGGAGGTAAAAGAATAAAAAATGACATTATTGCTTGCAGTTTTCTCTTTTTTTTTAATGTCTTGCTTTACATTTTTCTGCCACACATCTACATTGTCCTATTGCAAGCATTTAATTATTCATCCCAGTGTTATTTTTCCATTTTGGACTCATAAATCTTTCTTCACGGTCTTTCTCTTTTGGACAAAGAGTGGCTCGCACCACAGGCTACCTGCTCTACAGCCTCCATGTGAATGCCTGTGCTTACTATGTTGCATCTGTACACCAGGGTCTTGGTACCACCACGTGGGTCTATGATGGAAAAGGAACAGCGTATGTGCTCTTAATTTTTTTTTTGACCCTTCAATTGCACTGTTAAGAAATGAAGTTAATCTCTGTCCATGGTGCTGAAAATGATCAGACCATTGCCTACTGGTAAGTCATATAATCTATCATTTAAATGACAATTTTCTTATTCTCTTGCCAAATTATATATGTTAAATGGATAGTAAATTATGATTTAATCAATCATTGAGTCATCCATTGTTTTTTATTATTATTTTTTTTTCATTCATTTTTTTATTATTATTTTTTTAAATTTAGGTGCTACCCTAATAAATACCTTACCAAGTTGCAGTAATTTTGACTCCCTCAGGTACATACGGTGTTACTACTTTGCAGTGAGAAGCCTGATAAACATCGGTGGGTTGCCAGAGCCGACAACCATTTTTGAAATAGCTTTTCAGATGACCAACTTTTTCATTGGGATCTTTGTATTTTCCAGTTTAATTGGCCAGGTCAGTATCAGTATCTTAATTATTATTAAGATGTCACCATAGTTATTTTTCCCTCCTGTTTAACACATTTTATATTTTAATATTTTTAGATGAGAGACGTAATTGGGGCAGCAACAGCAGGTCAAACATATTTCCGGGCATCCATGGATGGCTGTGTAGCTTATATGAACACCTACTCAATTCCAAAGTATGTCCAAAACAGAATAAGAAACTGGTACAACTACACTTGGGATTCTCAAGGCATGCTTGGTAAGATCTTTTAAAACAATATACTGGAATTGTAAATAGAATAATTGATAAGTACCAAAAATTAACACATTGCAATGCTATTTAAATGTTTTATTTACTTTTTAGATGAGTCTGAGTTGTTGGATAAAATGCCTCTGGTGATGAAAACTGCCATTGCAGTGGACGTTAATCTAGCAACCTTCCAGAAAATTGCACTGTTTCAGGTGAGTCAGTATTAGACCTTGCAATAAAATTGTTTTATTCATTATATAGAGCAGTGGTTTTTAACCTGGGTTCCCTGAGTTGGGTTTAGGGGTTCGTTGGAGGTCAAAGGTTAGACCGCTTGACTATCAATGGCTGCAGATGATCATGTGACATTGCTTGCCCAATCAGTGCTGTGAGGAATTTATATACCTATGTTGAATTTGAATTTTTTTTATCATTATATTTTATGGAACTGGTGAAAAGGTTAAGAACCACTGAAATAGAGTTTAACCTTATTTTAAGGCAGATGATTTAGAAATAATACATGTTTTGCTGTTATTTTGAAAAAAAGTATTTCCCACCTCTACCCAGAATTAACTCAAATTCCTTCTGACTTTATTACTGAATTTAATATTCTAAGTTGAACATTCTGTCTTGGAATTCATGAAACCATTGTTCTCAAGCACTGCTAATTTTCCATCTAGGGCTGTGACCAGCAGATGCTGGTGGACATGCTGCTGAGGCTCAAGTCCATTATTTATCTTCCTGGGGATTTTGTTGTAAAGAAAGTGAGTGTATTTACTTCCTAGATAGCCTATAACAACTGTGTACAGGCTACATATGATCATCTTAAATCAGACCTGATCTCTCTATAGGGGGACATCGGTAAGGAGATGTATATCATAAAAAGTGGAGCAGTGCAGGTAGTGGGAGGACCTGATAATAGCATTGTGTTTGTAACACTTAAGGCTGGCTGTGTGTTTGGTGAAATCAGGTTAGTGTCAAATTAAAAGGTAATATGCATATCTGATAATTAACTATAATTCATATAAAAATGTTACAAATTTTAGCTTACTTAATGCATTATTTTGATCATTTTAATATGGACACATAGCTTTTGTGTTTTTTCCTGTCAGTTTGCTGCAATCTGCAAAAGATGGAGGTAACAGACGTACAGCAAATGTCAAAGCATATGGCTTTGCTAATCTCTTTGTTTTGGAAAAGAAGGATTTGTTTGATATCCTGGTGCACTATCCTGAATCTCAGAAGGTTCTGGCCAGGAAGGGAAGGTGAGTCATTCCTTAAATAAAAAATAAAAAGAATCATTTTACATTAAGAGTCTGGCTATTTGGCCTCAGAGATATTCAAATATATATTGACTCATTTTTTTAGTCAATAGGTCTTAGCATAGCAAGTGCTTGTGAAGGATTTTGATGAAGATGTATATAATTGTGCAAGTGTCTATCAAATGTACTGGATTTCAATGTTTATTATGCATATAAAATGATGTTTTATATTTGCTTGAAGGAAATTAACCAAGGCCAAAGCTCCCCCTGGTGCTAAAGATGAGGAAAAGCCAAAAGGTCTGGCCAATTTTGGTCCCAAACCACCAACACCAAAAATAATGAGAGCATTTATGAACTTGCGCAAACTTAAGGTAACTTCACCAAGTCAATGAAGCTTTTAGTAAAAGTTGATGATAAATGTTACATCAACAAAGGCTTGGATCTACCTGTATAGGTAATTATATATTTTTGTTTTCTTCACAGAAACAACAAGAGGAAGGCATGAAATAGTGTTTACTGAAACTGCCTAATTTTGCACTTTAAGCTTGCAATGCCTAAAAATATCTTAATTATATTTTATCCATGAATTAAATAATTCCCAATACTATAGTTTCTATTTTCTGTCCGTGTTAAGACTAAATATCAACGTCCAAAGTTTTGCTCAATTAGCTTGTTTTTATTTGATATATTGAAATTCTGAATGAAAACACATGAACTTATCTGGTGTTGAATTTTTTTTAATACCAATAACTTGTGTGGCTAACACACACACACACGCATAAGTGGAGATGTAAGAAAAAAGTCATACACTTATAGAATAAATATATACTATAAATATATTTGTTCACCTGACTCTCATGCAGGAGACTAGGGTTTGAATCCCGATTTGGGAAACATTTTCCCTTAGTGGTTTTTGTGTGTTTGTAGTCAAGACCTTCAAATGATGACCAAAGTGTAGTCAACTTCTGGTGCAGAGGTTAACTCACTGGACTCCGGTGTGGGAGACCTGGGTTCAAGTCCTGGTTGGGACACATTTTCACTTAGTTGTTTCTGTGGACTTGAAGTCAAAACACTGAAATGATTACAAAGGAAAGTGTAGTCACTTGGTTGGTGCAGAGGTTAGATCACTGGACTCCCGTGTGGGAGACCTGGGTTCGATTCAACCATCGCTTGGTTGAAAATACTTGGAAAGAAGAATTGGTAAATGGAATAAGAAGGGAAAAAAAGAAACAACTTTTTAATTTATATTAAACACTTAGTCATACTTTTCAGTAAAAGGTTATATTCAGTATACAGTTGAGGGACCAGTCTCTGATCAGTCTCTGACGGGTTCTCGGGTCGGCCTTCGGCCAACCCTCGACCGCTTGCTTGGTCCGGGAAGCGAACTCACGTTCTCTCCGTGCAAAGGCGAGTGTGCAACCCACTACACCACTTTGCCAGCACTGGGAATTGAACCCAGGACCACACCGGTGGCAGACTGATGACTTAGCCGCTGAGCCACCAACCTGTGGGAGAATGCAGTAGTACTTATAGTTTTATCCAAGGAAATGGGGTTAAACACTTAGTCATTTTTCGACTAAATGCTTCATCCACCACTGAATACTTACTGCAAAACCAAACAAACGTTGTGAGTGGCATTACACGAATATACAGCCAACACATCTTTACTGACGTCGATTGCAGCATCGGTCTGGATGTACTCCATGTTGTGGTTGGAAAGGCCGAGCTCCTTACTGCCCCTCTGCACAGAGCTCACAATCCCTGACGTGATGGTGTTCCGTAATGAAAATGGGCTTCCCATTGCCACCACCCCTGACGGACATCAGACGAACGGCCCAGTGGTAGTGTTGGGAGAGCGTTCTGCAGAGAAGATACATGTTACTATACATGTTCATTTTTTAAGAAAAAAGGCCATTTTTTGTTGTTGTTGTTGTTGTTGATGTTGTTGTTGGAACAACTCCACTATCTCAATATTGATTGTGTCAACACTGGCCATTGGTGGTAAACTAGTACCAAGGACAGCAACCGATCACCTTGGTGGATATTTTGATAGTAGCGATGTCCGCCACGGGATCGACATCTTGCACGGATGCATTGTACGTATCTCCATTGGTGAGCTTGACGCGGACTCCTCTCTTGTTGGCCACCACGTGAGCGTTGGTCACGATCAGGCTGTCGCTGCTGATGATAAAGCCGGAACCATTGGACACTGCCACATCCCTTCCAGAAAATGGGTGCCTGTCAGAAAACGTCAAAAAATGACGTCTCTATCACCGATAATGACAGTTAAAGTAACAATTATTCAACTTCACCTTCCCACAATTGCGATGTGGAGTGGACTTTTCGACAACATCTGCAATAAAGTTATATTTATATCGAGGAGTGTCCGGTTTGAAGGGGGACGCGCACTTGGCTGAAGGGAGGAGGCGTTCGAACGCTCCACGTGATTCGGGGTCACTTGGAGGTCCGCGGTCTTCTCTTCCGTCCAGAAGTGCGGCGCTATAGAGTCCCAAGCCCACGGATAACGACAGAAGCAGGCGAGAACGCTTGCGATCACTCCCTTCTCCCCCTTTGTCCCACATCGGAGCCCCCCGGGTGTTATCGCCGGAGCCGTCGTTGTTATTTGTCGGTAGCGAACACGCCCACCGAGTGCCTGATATCTCCTTCCTCCGCCAAATTTGAGTTCTTAACATCGGGATGATACGCCGACTGACAACAGTCGCTGCCATACTGCATTAATTTATTATGATGGAAATACTCACCACTGATGGCGAATGAAATGTTACTAAAATTATAATTAGGCTTTCGATGGACAAGTGACGACAGGTGAGCCAAACCCTGCGACCCAGAAATATGATGTTTTCTTCTATGGTTTCTCTTAAAAACAACAGTGTTTGACAAAACAAATTCAGTATTCTCTACTGCCACTAACTGGTTGGCATTCATTGTGGGATTCGTTGAAAAATAAATGTAAATACTGTACTGAATTAATTTTGTTTAACCCTGATTGTCCAACCTTATAATAATTGAAATACATTTGACTATCAAATACACACGGACACAAATAATTTGTAACGCTTAACAAATGCATTTCTATACCTGTATACCTCTGCCGTTAATTCACGATCTTTTCCACTTTCAATGTGACGGAACAATATGGGCGTGGTTACGCCTATTGACGTATCAGCGGAGTTAATTAAGTGCATGCGCAGTAACTCTTCCTTTTGAAAGCTTTCCCCACGCCGATGGTGGACGCCGTGCACGCCAACGAGGTATGGATTTGAGTAATTTACTGGCCTAAATGCGTTTTTATCACGCGATCGGGAGATTTTTCAGCAATTAATTGAGCCCAAAACGCCAACAAATCTCTTAGTTTAATGCCAGGTTTAACACACCGTGGACAATTTAAGTATGGGCTTCTTTTCTCGACCGGCTTTGTGCCACATGTTACTAGTCAGCATTAGTGTTGGCGTCACGATTTGACTTAAAAAAGCATGTTCTCTGTTTTCTCTCCATTATTGAGTCGTGTAGCGAGACTTTAAATTTAATCAAACAACGCAAGACATCAACCGACAGTTTCCCCGGTAAGTGTTCACTCTAGATTCTGGGAACTAAGGGGAATCCAGGGGCACGACTTAGTTCCTGTTGTTTTGTATGTAATCGTTTTCATTCTGAGTGCTAAAAACCCGTTCCCGATTTGTAATTGTTCTCTTTTTACAAAAATAATTCACGTATACAAAATTTAAGACAACTTTCTCCTAACTCACTGGTGTCAAAGTAGCGGCCCGGGGGCCAAATCTGGCCCACTGTGTCATTTTGTGCGGCCCGAGAAAGTAAATCATGAGTGCTGACTTTCTGTTAGGATCAAATTTAAATGAAGATTATACATGTATATTATATTATCTCATCTTCCCCTTTTTAAAATCAATAATTGTATGTTTTAATCCATTTTTTACTTTTTGTGTTTTGAAGTTTAAAAATGCATATTGTAAAATCTAAAAATAAATGTTTTTTAAAAATTGTTTTCCACGCCAATGTTGAACATTTTTCCCCAAATATTATTTCCTTATGAAATGAAGAACAAATTATTACAAGATATTTTTCCTCATGAAGAAAAAAAAGCTCAAACATTTGTTTTAAATCAATAAAAAACTGAACATTAAGGACTTTCGATGCAGTTTTTTAAATAGAAAAAAATATCTAAATATTAGAAAAATAGTACACCTCACATGAAATCAAGTTGACCTTATTGCAGCCAGTGAAGCAACCCGAGTTTGACACCCTTGTCCCAGCTGTTAACTTCAGTCTGTATATTGAATCGCCTTGTCTGGGAAAGGGGAAATAGGACTCGCTAACTTATTGTTATTCTTTATCTTGATTGTTTATTAAAATTCTTGTAAGATTTCTCTATGCTATAATTGGTTGGCAACCCCCAAATGCCTTGGTTAAATCAAGTTTTCACTGTTTATTAAGATAAAAACTACTTCCCATTAAAAATAAAAACAACTAAGCCTACCTGTTGAATCTCCAGGCTGTATATATGCTAACTTGTGTTTTTTTTGTGTGCAATTTTTCTCTGTTTAGCACCAAGATGCAGCTTTCTGTGTGCCTAGATGACTCGAGGTGACAGAAGGGGACTGATTAAGGTAAAACTTGGCCCCACAAAAAAAAAGTTGAATCTCCAGTCTCTATATATTCTAACTTTTGCTCTTTTTCTTGCATGCAACAGGCCTGAGGTATCTTGGATGCCCACTTGAAGATGTCTCTCTTGCATCATATGGTGTCTGTGTATTTCTGCAAATCCAAATTCAATAAAAGCCTATAAATCATGATGACATTTCACTGGCCATTCATTTCCACATCTTTTAGGTAAGAAGGTTGTCATTTAATGTTGGAGCAAGAATTCTAAGTGTTTTTTTTCTTCTAAATTTTATTCCCACCCAATTTTCTCAAAATTAATCTTCTAAGTGTTTATCCCCCCCTTCTATTTTCTAATTTTATTTTCTAAGTATTTATCCCCCCTGCTTTTGTCAAAGATTCATTTTCTAAGTATTTATCCCCCTTTTAACAATTTATTTTCTAAGTGTTCATCCCCCTGCTTTTTTCAAAGATTTATCTTCTAAATGTTCCTCCCCCTTTTAAAGATGAATTTATCCCCCCTTTTTTGTCCTTCATTTTTTTTCTAAATGTTTATCCCTCCTTTTTTTGTCAATTTTTTTTCTAAGTGTTTATCCCTCCTTTTTTTGTCAATTTTTTTTCTAAGTGTTTATCCCTCCTTTTTTTGTCAATTTTTTTTCTAAGTGTTTATCCCTCCTTTTTTTGTCAATTTTTTTTTCTAAGTGTTTATCCCTCCCTTTTTCTGGCAATTTCTTTTCTAAGTGTTTATCCCTCCTTTTTTTGGCATTTTTTTTTCTAAGTGTTTATCCCTCCTTTTTTTGTCAATTTTTTTTCTAAGTGTTTATCCCTCCTTTTTTTGTCAATTTTTTTTTCTAAGTGTTTATCCCTCCCTTTTTCTGGCAATTTCTTTTCTAAGTGTTTATCCCTCCTTTTTTTGGCATTTTTTTTTCTAAGTGTTTATCCCTCCTTTTTTTGTCAATTTTTTTTTCTAAGTGTTTATCCCTCCTTTTTTTGTCAATTTTTTTTTCTAAGTGTTTATCCCCCCCTTTTTTGTCAATTTTTTTTTCTAAGTGTTTATCCCCCCCTTTTTTGTCAATTTTTTTTTCTAAGTGTTTATCCCCCCCTTTTTTGTCAATTTTTTTTCTAAGTGTTTATCCCCCCCTTTTTTGTCAATTTTTTTTTCCAAGTGTTTATCCCCCCTTTTTATTGTCATTTTTTTTCTAAGTGTTTATATTCCCTTTTTTTAAAAGATTTATTTTCTAAGTGTTTAGCTGTTTTTTGTTAATCTACAAATGTTTTCTTAAGTATTCTGAACTTCAAATGTTTACTTGTAAATAAATTTTTTGAATTCTAATTGTGACTTGCATTTTATGTTACATAAAGACCAACACATGTTTACATTTCAAAGCTTTTATTTTGAAAAACTTGAATAAAATGAAGTAATTCCTCTAGTCACCAGCAGGAAATCTGGAAAAACAGGAAATCAGCTTTTATTTTGAAAAAGTTTGTAGATAGGTTCCCGCTGGTGTTACAGCATCGTAAAAAATCGAATCTTCTCCACCCCCTGGTGGAGAAGATTCGAAAACTGAAAAAGGGGGGGTTTAGTACACAGTTAGATCAAAAAACAATGAGAAGGGCTCACCTTTTATTTTGAAAAACTTTATAGACTGGTGCTCCAGCATCGTAAAAAATGGAATCTTCTCCACCCCCTGGTGGAATTCTAGAAAACAAAAAAGGGGGGTCAGCACACAGGGTTAAATAAAAAAGAAATGAGAAGGGCTTACCTTTTATTTTGAAAAACTTCATACTGGTTGGTGCTCCAGCGTCGTAAAAAAATGATTCTGCCCCCTGGTGGAATTCTGGAAAACAAAAAAGGGGGTCAGTACACAAAGTTAAATAAATAGAGAACAGCTCACCTTTTATTTTGAAAAACTTCATGGGCTCCTGAGGCTATCTGTTCATAGGCAGAAACCAGGTCCCCCTGGTGGAATTCTGGGGGTCAATACACAGAGTTAAATTGAGAAGGGCCCACCTTTTATTTTGAAAAACTGCATAGATGGGGGTGCCAGAGCCTCTGTACATAGGCAGAAACCTGGTGGATTTCTGAAAAATGAAAAACATTCACAAGGTCTTACCTTTTATTTTGAAAAAACTCAGATATGCTCAGGCAGAACAAATCTATGAGTTTTTTTCCAAAATAAAAGGTAAGACCTTGGAAATGTTTTTTCATTTAACTCTATGTATTGACCCCCTTTTTTGTTTTTCAGGTTTCCTGCCTATGTCGAGATAGACATAGGCAGGAAACCTGGCCCCCCCTTGGGTGGATTCTGGAAAACTAAAAAAGGGGGTCAATACACAGTTAAATGAAAAAAACCTCAGGTTGGTTCTGCCCTGCAGGAAACCAAAAAAGGAGTGAAGGCACAATAGAATAAAGTACAGACTAGCACCAAACATCAAAATTTGACAAAACTACCTCCTACATTTAGCTTTTTTGTCTACAAAAAGCAATATTAAACAGTCTGCTGTAGAGACTAAAAAAAACAATCCATCTGTTTTCCTCCACGAAAATATATCAGGATCTTGATCATGTGGTGGGAAATTTGAAATTACTGGACAGGGGCCTACTTCTGCCTCAAGTTTTCAGTCTATTTCAAATCTATTCATTCTTAAAAAAATATATATATATATACAAAGAGCTTCTGTTTTTCTCATTATGTTTAAATGAGTCAAAAATGACACCTGCACTATTGTTAAATAAATCTGTTTTGTCAAAACCACATTTAAAACTAATATGAAACAGGTCCAAGCCCTAGGGTCTTTAAAAAGTTAAGGGGCTGAAAGTTTATAATTTATGTTCAGTTCCACTACATGGCAGATTTTTTTTGTAAGTTCACAAAGATGTGAAAAGCCAAATAGAAACTCACAAGCAGAAGCTACTCCTTCACTTGCCACTACAGTATTTTTTTTTAAATTTACTTCAATAGGGATGACCCTACTTTACAGTTTATCATTCATCACAGCCATGTCTGGTCTCCATTTACCGCGATAATCGAGGGATTACTGTTTATTCCTTACACATCCACTAATGACATGTGTGGGTGACTTATCCACAATTTTTTGTAATTTAAAAACAAATTGAATGCATCATGATGCAAAGCCCTGAACGCTGGCGTTTAAATATTACACGGATAGAGAGAATCGGAACTATTTAAAAATGACTCACTTTGTTATGGCGCCGACAAGCTGCTCCTTTCTGGTCGTTTTGGCCACATTCTTGATGCTTGCAGCAGTCTGTGCTCGTTGAATGACTGAAACACACAATGGAATGATTTCTTTTTAAACAAGGAGCGCTCGGTAACGCAATGTAGCCAATTTGTTTGCAAACATTTTGCTGTCTGCATACACATGGGGCTACATCGCGTCAAAAATCACTCTTAAGACGACAACTGGGGGTTCGAAATCCCCAAATGACAACGTACCAAATGTGCAGCATGGCTATGCGAGAAGTTTGGCAGGATTTCGTCGGCAAATCGTCACTTTTGAGCTGCTCTGCAGTGCGTGCACGCACGCACGCACGCCCGTCCTTCTTCCGGGCCCCATCAGGCATTTCGGGGTTTGACGTCGGCTTTTTGAACTCTGGCCTCGGCCACGCCTATTAAAATAGGACACATAAAAAATAAATATATTTATTTTCATAATAACGTGCACATAGGTGTTGAAACGTTTTATCCAAGGAAACTGGGTGAAACACTTAGTCATTTTTTTGACAAAATGCTTCATCCACTAATGAATACTTATACACTTAGACACTTAGGCATTTGTACTTGTTCTTTTATCTGAACAATTGTGCGAAAATCTTTGTAGGCACTTGGATTCGAACCAAAGACCACAGAGTTGAGAGACTGATGACTTAACCATTGAACCACCACCCACTAAGAATATTTGGTAGTACTTATACTTTTACCTCTTTCATTCACCAGAATAATATTGGGAAAATCTTTGCATGCACTGGGACTTGAACCCAGGACCCAAAGGTGGGAGACTGATGACTTATCCACTGGGCCATCACTCTTCAAGATATAGGCAGTAGTATTTGTTGTTTTGTCTCTTTTCACTCCCAGATCATACTTAGTACTTTATTGTACCTTCAAGTGGAACAAGTTTGGTAAGCTTACTAAGCAAAGCAAACCAGGATTTGGACCCAGATCCACAGAGGTGAAAAACCAATGACTTATGTTCATATCTTTTTTCCAAATAGACTCCTATGAAGCATATTTGCATTGCAAATATTGCAAAAATTGCCACAGAACACAAATAAAGAAAGCAGCATAGAAAAAAAAACAGGGAAAAAAAGAAGAGATAGATAGCAGCTTCTTATTGTCATGAGTAAAATATGCAACTGGGCATTTTCCTCTCATTATATTTTTCCCCTCAATAGCAGTTCTCTCAAGAGCAATAAACTGAAATTGGACCTTTTATGTTTGAAACTAATGGCAGAAGATTTGGGGGTCCTTTGGCAATTTCCCATTGCATTGCAAGGATGGCTTTATTTTTTCAAAATGTCTTTCAAAGTCTATGTTCTTTCTAACTATGCAGCTTCCAATAGATGAGCTCTTTGTCTTCTCCACCTGTGACCACTGTGGCACTCAGCTCATTCATCCATATGGCTGTGACCGGGCCTGCTCACACACAAAAAAACGGATATTAACGTGAATGCACCAAAAATACATTGTAGTTTTTCACCAACAATGCAAGATGTTAAGATTTTTTTAATTGTGTTTATTGGGAAAATAACCACACCTGAATGTGCCTTTAGCCTGGAAATGACAGTGTTGCTCATCAAGTCCCATAGTAGTAGGTCACCTGATTGGCCCCCACATAGCACCGAGTCTCCGTCCCAGCAGAAACACCTGACAAAAAACAAATACACACCATTTTATATAGGCAGACATAGATTTTTATGTACTTTGTATTGCTACATTACCTTAGCTCCTCCTCTGATTTCACAGAAGAGGTCACCATTCCCGTCTGAACGTCAGTGACCTTCATGAAGCAGTCAGCACCGATGCTGAGGACGTGTCGACTATCTGAATAAAAAAAAAAAAAAAGAACCACTTGAATGTTAAACCTGTGGCTTACTTTCTGACTGGTTTAAATAACCTACTAGTTAAAATACAGACCCCATTTAGAACATATATTACCACAAATCACTACCTGATGAAACATATTACATCAACTTTGTACACACCCATAGAAATGAATTATGTAAAAATCCCAAGTGGAATTGAATTTATGTATTTATACACATCTTGTATTGGATTTGATTGACATGCATCAATCAGTTTTCACCGAAAAGCACAGCTTGCCTGAATTATTAAAGGTAAAAATTAATAACTGTACTGCATTGCTGCCGCCTTGTGGCTTTAAAAGAAAACTACAATATGTATGTCAAATTACTGTAATGTTTTTAAACCCACTAAAAGCGGCTATGCTTTTAAATGCTATCAGTTTGCACGATAATAATAATAATAATAACAATAATAATAACAATAATAATAATAATAATAATAATAATAATAATAATAATAATAATAATGGAACTGACCTGGACTGAAAGAGACACAGTGGACTGTAGCAGAATGACAATCCACTTGCTGCAGGGTTCCATAGGTGTCTGTGTCCCAGATGGTGACAGCACCATCTTTACATCCGGAGACCAAAAGAGTGCCCAATGGATTCATTCCAATAGCGTTGACCTGAATTTGTTACAGTCATGTCACTGACCTATAAGTAACAATCCTTTTTTTTATTAACTACAACAACAGTCTGCCAACCAACAATTGATACCAAACTGGTGTCAGAATACCTCCAGATTAATATAATTTCAACTCAGAAATGTGATTAAATATGCAAGTAAGTGTTTTCATATTCATATCACGATTTTTAAATGGCCAACTCACCCCAGCATCATGTTCTAATTCAGCTAGCAGCTCAAAAAGTGTCCTCTTTTGACTGGACAAAACATTAGGATCACATTGCCACACCTAAGAAGTAAACAACCACATAGTAAACACTCTCCTGCTCTTACAAATACTCTAAAAAATGCACATCAATACTCTCACCTTGACAGTAGAATCCCAAGACGCTGTGTAGAGCTTATTGTTGGCCCAAAGCACTTTACTGACAGCATCATCATGCCCCATCAGCGTGTCCTGCCGCCTGCCATATGGGATGGAATAGAAATACCTAAGGGGGCACAAAAGAGCAAGTCAGAACAAGGCCCATTATTTCAATGCACAAAAACCAATCTGTATTAAACATACACATTATTGTCCCACGAAGAACACACTACAATTTGATCATCTGCTAGCATCAGGCACGATGACAAGGCCTAAAAGACAAGTGAAAGAAACACTTAGGTTGGATTTAGACAATATTTTACCATCTAACTGTGCATTTAAAACAAACAAACAAATAATAATACAATCATTCTTGTCCTTATTTAACTACAATAGTATTTAGTATATCACTACTATATATTAACTATTCTCTGCATATATGTGCCAGCAATAATAATATAAAAACATCTTAGAAATGGGAAAAAATAGTGAACCACTGACCATGTTGGAAAAAGACATGCTCCGTTGAAACTCCTTTAATTCCTTTGAAAACATCTTAAGTGTTGAGTCTGAAACATGATTAAGCACAAATCAACCTGATGTAAAGACATATTAATAAATATGATGTGTACCTTGGGATGTGCTAAAAACAGAAGATCCATCTCGCGTCACAGTAATGGATGTCACTGCCCTACACATAAGTATGATGTTACAAACATACCAATAGGAAGATTGTTTTTACATATGATTTGATGTGACGCACTCTTTATGGATTTTATGCCTGGAGACTGATGTCATACGGTCCACATTTGCCCATGTCAACTTCCGGCTTTCCTCTGTTAAATCTTCGAAAGAGGAGTCTTCGTTCAGAGAGCCTGGTAACACACACATTGAACTTAGTAGCTGCCATTTATACTGATGGAGAAAGGCAGTCCAACCTGGGGTAAGGTCGCTAATGGGTGAGTTGAGACTAGGACTCCTGGTGATGTTCTGCAACCTTCCCGTAATTCTCTGAGGATGAGGAGTGGTGAACAGTTGTGTGGGGGTCTGACCAAACTCGAGAATCTGTATCAGCATGGCCACTCTTTGGTCAGGGTCTTCGATACTTAGCAAGAACATGAAAATCTGCGCTTTATTGCTTCCTTATTTGTTATCTTCCAGCTTTACAGAGAAGTCGACACTTGTCTTTATTCTTTAAATGTACACTTTATTTCTTACCTGTCATAGTCAATGCCACCTTCATAGGTCAATGGATGAAATACTGCAAAATAATGGCATCAATGTGAGTTTTCTCCACACATTTCAAGATTTGATGATGATGATCAAATGATAGCATACCGTTATTGGCCTCGACAGCTTGGCTTCCTCTCTGCTTGAAACCAAATACCAAGTCGATCCATTCGTGCAGGTGCTCGGATACATACTGACTTTCTATTGCTATCTTATGCTTCTTCAGAAAATCCTTAGCATCTGGAATGGGAAGAGCACAACAATGTCATTTGCATTCATTTTGTAATTCTATCAAGGATCTCAAATGTCCCTTTATGTACCCAAGGATTGATGAATCAGCAGCTATATCCATGAACAAGCAAATTTGCTTTGTCCTCTCTCATTGCAGAGATAGAAAATTGACCTACCTATTAGACTAGTGGCTACTTCATAATACATAATCAGCATATTATATTTTCGGTATTATTCATAATGGATTAATATAGTTTCCCTATTACGTTTCAACTTTAACATCCAGGCAGACAAGAATCAATTTGATGATTTTAATCTCAGGTTTACAGAAAAAAAAAAATGAGACATTATGGTGCAAGCATCAATCATCCCAGGTGATGAACAAGAAGTTACCTGAGGCCCAGGCTGGCAGGTGAACATCACAGACATAGCTTCCATTCTGCCGTCGGCCCAGATTAAGACGCAGGTGGTTTTCTAAGAAGCCACAGTCGTCTCCATAAAACTCTGGAATTAACTGGGTGATGAAAGAAAACATGCATTTTTACACACCTCAATTCAAATGAATGCCAAGTTCATATTATATCCCACTCAATAAACAAATCTACAAATTAGTCAGGGTATAATTCGTTTCATAAACTGAATTTGTCTCCCCCGGAAGCAAAAAAAAAAAAATCAACACAATATCAGCCAGTTATTTTGCATAATAAAATTTGACTAAAGTCAATAGGTTTGAATAGTTATTCCAATATACAAAAATATTACACCAGACACTTTACCTCTTTAAAGTCAGTTGCTCCCTCTAAACAGTTCTTCCATGTTTCCCCTATGCTGTAACAGATAAAAATGCCCCACAATATTTAATCATTATACTTCTGTAATCAATTTTTGCACAAAAGGCCAGTTACACCACAGAAATAAAAGATAGCACAAAGTATGTACCTGTTAAACATGCGATCTGGATGGTCAAAACGGCCATTCTGTATACACAACATGTGTTCTGGAGCTGTGAGGAATGGGAACCAAGGGAGTAAGTCATTGGGTATATATAATTAGACGAGATACAATGTATAAGTTCTTGACTTACCAACTCTAACCAAGTAGAAAAGGACATAGCCAGGAGACGAGTAGTGACTGCCGTACATGAATCGAGGCTCGGGCATGCCTTTAAAGCGACACTAGAATTGAGAAGTTGCATCAGAATTGACTTTTTTTTTACCTTTAACAAAACTATATATATATATATTTATTTGATGCAATTTATTAAAAAAATAATAATTACAACATTAATAATAGGCATGTTTCTAGTTAAATGGATGAATGACAACCATAACTATCTTAGTGGAAGGTATAGCACATTTTAACGATGTAAGATCTCATTATATTCTTTAGGAGGAGGAGGGAGCGGCTCTCACCAGCAGCCCATCCAACCGCTCTTTGTTTAATGCTCCAACAGGTTTGCTGAGGTCCCGAAATGTTGCTGCCTTTGTCAGATCTGTAACACAAAATAGCAAATCAATTATACATGTATACACACACACACACATACATATATATTTATATATATACAAACTACACTAACTGAACAATATACAAGCAAAAATGACCACCTAAAGTAGCTGTTAATTCATAGACACACACACACACACACACACACACTTAGGGGGAGTGGCTCTAAGTATAGAATTGCAGTAACCAGTATGAGTGAGTTTTCTTCTCATTAACAGAAGGGAGCTAATACTATTAAGCACATGTGTATTGTAGTGTTATGGCTTTGCCTAAACCCACCCAATTCTGTACTTGTGTAATCAGAGATGACCCATGGGAAGACAGGGTACTGGGAGAGGTCGTTGCAACTGCGGTCAGCCAAGTTGTTAAGGTGAAGGAGATATTGATAGTTAGTCAGATGACCACGTTGCCACTGAAGCATGTAACTCTCTGCTGTGTGCTCCATCATGTGGTTCTCTGAATAACAGTAAACATAGAATATATGAATGTACATGACTTCAAACAATAGAAACAAATATAATATTGATTTAGTCATAGTAGTAGAATGAAATAAAATGGTACAATATTCATTTAAAGTACATATTGTGAGACTATGAGTAAAATTTGATGACTAGGGCCCAAAAACTGCAGTAAACAACAACAAATATATGAGTAATTGATTCTTCAGGTCTCCAAATGTCTACCAACACAATAGAATAGAGAATATAGTTCCTGATTCTTTAGAATACACAGTAGTAAAAGTACTGTGATAGCAATTGAAGATTTATTACATGAATGCATTCCCTCACCGAGGAATGTGGCAATGAAATAATACATTTCATCTCTGTCTTCCGTGTTGTAAAACTTGAGATAGATATCCGAGCAGAAGTCGTTCTCGGAACAGAAAACTTCCAGCCCCTGCACGAGAGGATAAAGACCATGTTATGTTTATCCATCAAAAGATAGTGCTTGAATTTAGAGTACTCATACTCACAAGAGGTCTAAGGCCGTGTCTTCTTTTGTAGATGCGCCTGATTTTATCCAGTTGGATCTGAATGACCGTCTCCTGATGTGTGAAAGAAATGACATCATTTTTGAGCTCATCAATCTGCATTTCCTAATGATCTGGACTATAAGAACTCTTAGGCAAATCAGCCAGCTCACCGGATAACCATTTAGTGGCTGAAAGTAAAGATTCTCATTTGTAATGCAGACATGGCCAGGGTTGGACACCAGAGGCAGAACCGTCTCCACCGCACATTCCATATGAGGCTTCTCGGCAACATTCTGAAAGCTTCACATTACAAAACCAGAACTATAGCGGCATCAAAATGGTACTAATTTTCATTCTCTGCAAAAATCCAAATGTCAACAATGAGTATGTTTGACAGTGCATGTACCAGAACTTGTCAAAAGACGTTCTTGCCAGTCGGGATTGAAGATTGGCTGTAATCTGGTTGATAAAAACAAGAGTGAACACATTTAAAAGTGTTTTATTGCTACTTTTAAACAGATATTACGCATAGTCACCATGGCAGTCTGATCACCAAGCTTTTCCAGGCAGGATGCTCGATGCAACTGGAAAATAAAAACAAATCATATGCGTGAACACAAGCAATGGAAGACCGTTATTTCCAAATACTCTGTTCTAAAAGGTATACATACTTGATGTAAAGTTTGAATGACATCCTCTGTTTTACTCCAGACTTCCAGTTGAAATTTTACAGTCTTCAAGCCCTGTCAATTAAACAAATACATTTACAAATACATACATAAATTCTAATCTAATCTATATATAATCTAATCCAAGCATTTTGACAGTAGGAAAAAAAAAACGTAAGTTGAGTGCTTCATTTGGATTTAAGATTTAATAGACAATAAGAACTCTTCTATAGTAGATCTCATTAGAGATCAATACAAGAACTGTATTATTACATGCCTTAAAAAAATATGTAATTGAAAAATATAACTTTGTAAAGGTTATTTAAGCAATGGTTGTATGAAAAGGAAAGTGTGGCTAATTATTACCTGTATTTCAAATATGAAAAATATTACAATAATATTTCTAAATTAATTAACACCTGCAAGGTAATATCAGACTTACTCGTTCATTTCTGTAAGGTGAAATGATGCAGTTTTCTTTTATGTAAATAACCTGCAACAAAAAAGGAGAGTGGTTATTTTTAGGTTAAAAACAATACTGCATTTTTTTTATTATAGTTTCAAATATTATTGGACTAAGGAAAAATGGGAAATTAAAATGAGGGCATGCAATGTGTGTGTTTGTCAGTATTAATTTGTCTCACCTGTTCACATAGAATTGAAATGGAGGACGGCTTGGGTCTGGGAAAGATACATTAATAAATAAATTGGTATATACTGCAAAAATATTATTAAACATAAATAAAAGGTATTATTATGACATGTTTTTTTTTTCTCCAGATTAAATGATAATACCATGGCAGTATTTCAAAATTATTTCAAATTAATTGTGTTCATGTGAAGGAAACTACATCAATCTGACAAATAAAATAAACAATATTGTAATTGAAGTACGATATTCACAAAACAATACTCACTCATTGAAAGGGTTGGTCTCTTTTTCCACAAACTCAATCTGATTACAGTCACGAAGTGGAATCTGCAATAAAAGCAAAAATACACTTAAGAAATACCAAACATACTTTGACTATGTGTATACTGCACATAGTTTGGACTGAAAATGAAAAATAAACCTTTAAGATTGGTTCTGTAAAATCTTCTGGGTCAAAAATGATTGATCTGGAACAGACCTTTAATGAGCCTCGGATTTTTCTGGGGGAAAAAAAATAATTGAAACGTTAGGATTCAATTAGACATTACAAAAAATGTAATAATACATATGAAAGATGAAAAGGTTATTTACCTCTTTGAGGCTGAGCTTTTTGTCACATTGTATGCAGTGTGTTGTTCAAAATAATATTCTTCCAAGTCCAATAACAAAAGAGAAAATCTAGAGAAGGTTTAAGCACAATAAAATGGCTTTAATCATTTGTGAAGACACATTTTTAGGCTCGAAATATGCACACTCTTAAGTATATTGCCGTAATTGTGTCATCCTCTCAACATGCTAAATTATCACTGTACTTTATCAAGGTTTCCTTCATTGGGATGATTACAACAGACCAAAATAATATCAAATTCACTGCTGAAAGGGAGATAGTAAAATACTGGATCTTCAGGTTGGATAGCATTTAACGGCACCGTCATAACTTTACTCAAAGTTGCATGAAGAATGATGCAATATCAGGTTCTTATAATTATAACATGTTAAAATGGACAGTGGCAGAAAGGGCAAGTACTTATTAATGAGTCAGGCTGTTTTTAGTTTTCCTGCTTTCATTTCCCATCTCAAGAAACACATGTTTATATCATAACATTGTTGAAATATCACATGCATGAACGTAAGAGTAAATATAAATGAATGGATTAAATAATAATGTAAAATCTATCTATAACTATCTAAATTAAGTTATTTTGGTGCCTGCCTGAGTTTTCTCCAAGTACTCTGAATTCCTTCTAAATCCCATAAATATGTTGTGCAAGTTGAATGTTTGAAATGAAATTTTAAAAAATACATACAATAAAAAAAAGAAAATAAGCAGTACAGAAAAGGGATGAACTAATGATAAGATTCTTGTCATCATAATTGCAAACCCCGCCCCCTCCCCTTCCATGCACATACACATTGCAGCTTCTATTGGTTATATTTTTACAACAAATTATTTGCATATCATTTTAAAAGAACATATTTTTGCATTATGATTCTACATATTGTTTGATCTATCATTGTTAAACCAGTGTAGTTGCAATGGTGAGGAGTATCTGCATTAATTGCATTGTAGTCTTTGAAATGTCAGCAGCTTTAAGCAATTAGATATTACCATCAGGGCACATAAACTTTTTAAATTAAAATCAACTTTATTTACTTTGGTAAGTCATAGCACAGATCAGGTTAGATTAATAAAATAACCATTTGGTCATCAGCATCATGATAGCAAAGTCATCTTGAGTGAGGACAGCATAAAATTCAATAACCTCTGCAGTATAAACCTCATCGAACCAAACACTACATTTCCCATAAATCTCCAGTCTATTGGTAAAAAGACGGAACTACTTCCACAAATCGCACAAAAGTCAGTAAATATGTTAGCACAAGGACATTCAGCATCTTTAATTAACTAATTAGATTTAGTTTGACTTTGTTCATCTGCACGTTCAAAAACCACAGTGGTAGCCCCTCAGCAATTGATTGTCTGCAGCATGCACACTGGCACGGTGGCACGCTAAAAAAAAGAATATAATAATGATGATAATAATAATGATAAAAACACCAACCTTTCCTTAGTTCGCTCTTTATTCTTCAAAAATGCCATGACTACATCCTTCTGCGAGACCGCGAAGCTGCTCACTCAGTCAAATGCCTGTAAACAAGGAAACTTCCTTGACATCACGTGATCCCCAAATAAGCGATCTTACTCAATACTGAACACCCACTACCAACATTTTTTTACCATATTTAAAAAAATGTACTCAAAAGGAAAAAGTATAAAATAAATATGTGAAACCATTGAATACATTTGTTAATTAGGTATGACAAAACAGCAGGGATGTATTTGTCGTCTGTCGCTCATCATGCATTTTACTTAGTTTCTTTACTTAATAGACGATCTTGGTTCGACCACGTCTTGACGTGCCAGTCAGTCCAGTGACGGCAAACTGAAGTTTCGAAAAATTGCGAAATGACATTTAGGTAGATTGGAAAACATGATATGATTATTATATTTGTGTTTTTGTAGGAGAAGTCATGCTGCGTTTCAGTAGATCGAAATGCAGTGGAATAGAAACTTCTGCGGGCTCGCCTTTAGCTTCTTTTTTGTTGTATCGTATTTCACGAATAAGGTAAGTTTTTCAGTAATATCAAGTTTTATTAGAAGCGATCACCTTAAAATGTATCTCATTTGAAATAGATCTCTCTATTCTATATAAGAATATAAATGAATCTGACTTACTTTTGCGTTTTCCGCGGTCAGATTTGAGTGAAACCGTTTCTACTTCCTTTTAAAGTTAGTAATCCAAGTCTCCATTTGTGTCATTAACTAATAATAGATCCAAAGAATGTCTTTCCAAAAACAGGCTTGTACAATAAATGACATAGTATTACAAAAAAATTACATACAGTAATTAAATAAATATGCTTGTTATTTGTCTTGTAAATTCTCCAGATTGCCTCTGACAATAAATCAAAGTTTGTATAAGTCTCGTTTAATACATTTTAAATAATTTCATCTAAAAAAATGAGCCTCCAAATCATGATACGACTCAAATTATGCGTTTGTGTATTGTTTAATACATCTAAAATTTTGACAAATAAAATTCTTATCACATATTACTTTATTCTCTTTTTGGATCATCGTGTCAGTTCATATGAATCCAAATTAAAGGACTTCTATAATGAAAATATATTTTTTTACTGCGTGAAATCTGTTGTAATTTAATAACAACTGAATGAAAACATTTGTTTCCAATGACATTTTGCAATTTAGTCATATAAAACCACATTGATCTGTTTTTCAGTTTGTCTTGACTGTAATGAACTTCACCTACCCAACCTTATTCCAAGGGTGAGTTACATAGTATTTAACGATGGCATTTAATTATTGTATTCAGACGGTATTAACTAATTCTATTCCTCTTTGAAAGATGGCAGACATTTATTGGGGCATTACTGCTTCTCCTTTTTGGAAAGCTGGGATGGGTGGAAATAAGCCGCATCTCCAGGTATACTACATTAACAATCCATTAATTTTACCATATTTTCTCACTCTAAAGCTGTATTTAAAACTTAAAAAATGATGACTGAATCAGGGGTACGGTTTATATGCCCACATGACCTGCTTTATTATCTTTCACCAGTAGAGGGCGACAAAGTCACATTTACTATTTATTGGTTATTTTGCAACAAGAAAATAACCATTACTGGATGAATTAATTCCTTATGATATTGACCTTAATAATGTTCCTTTGATTCATGCAACATTTCAGAAATACCACATGTTATAATTTTCTTAAGATTTTCCCTTCAAAGTAACACATTTGTACTTCCTATTAAAACCATGAATATGGAGGTGAGAATTATAAATCAAGGGGCAATTTATATGCCAGAAATTGTAAAATTCAACCATTTTAAGGCAATTTTAATAGGGTGATTCATATGTGAGTAAATATGGCCATTCACTTTGAGACTCCATGTCTGATAAATTTAAAAATGACTTTCAGATCAGCTGCCTTTGCCTGGCTTCCAGGCTCCCTCCTATTTGTAGGAAACATTTATGCAGGTTCCCGAGCTCTATCACGTCTCGTAAGTTAAAATCTTAATATTACACATATATAATGTATGTAAAAACAAATACATTAAATGTCTTTTCCCCTTGCAGGAAATTCCTTTCTTTTTCACTCTACAGAATTCATCTCATGTTGTGAGTTATGTCATCTTGAAGGCTGTTCATAGAGAGGTAAGATTACATTTAATGTTTAAAGTTGCAGCTCCTATTTACCCCAAAATAACCCATTTATCTCATTGCAGAAAATTGAGTGGGTGAAATTTATCAGGTTTGTGATTTACTTTATATTGTATATTTCTAAATATGAAATGAAAAACCATATTAAGTATATTATATTTGCTTTCTTCTCTGTTAGTATATGTCTCATGCTGATTTCAGCCATCAACCTCCCTGCATATGATCCCCAGGTTACTACTATTCGTCATTGTAATATACATACATTATTTTTCAGTTAATTCATGTTTTTGTACACTTTGTAGTTTGACTTCACCGGTTACATGTGGGCCATTGCTCATCTAATCTGTGTTGGTATGTCTTAACTTTTAATTACATACATATTTAACTGTTCACTTTTGCCTTTGTGATGACTTTAAATATTTGCTTTTTAGGGGCCTATAGAGTGTTTCAAGTTCACTATAAATCCAGTAATTTAAGGTAAAGTGGTGTATATTTATCCAGAGGAGAAGTAATATTAAATACATTTGTACTTATACATTTAAGAGAAGTAATATTAAATTTATACTTACTCATACGTCTCTTTTTTCTTTTAGTGACATTGAACAGCAATGTGTCAACTACCTGTTCAGGTAAGAACAAATATTTCATAATACATCATGGATTATAAAAACAACCCTAGTGAGGATGAGCGTTATGTAAAATGAATGAATATCTAACTGGAGAATAAACTGTTTTTTTTGTGACAGCGTTTTGTTTCTTGGTATGGCTGCTCACCCATCAGGTGATAATTTTACTATTATATATTGTTTTGAACTTCCTAAAGTATATAGGATAGTGGCAATGGGAAGTGCTGCACTTTACCCAATGAATGACCTTTATTTCTCTACAGGTGACCTCAGCAGGGCCCTGGAGTTCCCTTCACTTCAGTCATACTACTTCCGCGGGGGGTGCTGTGCCAGGTGAACCCACCAAAGCCTTTAGGCATTATTAACAGGAATTTATTTTTTACTAATGGCCTGAATGTGAATTACCTCAAACTGTAAATACACATAGTATAATATTGATCATATTATTTGCATTGTTTTTGTGATTTGACAGTGCCTTGCTGGGATTTTTGCTGCTTTTAGCCACAGTCAAATTAAAAAGTGGATTATCTCTCCAGCACTCTGCACTGTGGATTTTTATGTCCAAGGTAAATACATTTGTCATGCCAAATTTTAATTGTAATAAAATAATGATGTGCAGTAGCTAATAAGTGAATTTGTCACAGGTTACTGCTATGTTCCTATCGCCTCTTATTTTCTATATGGACATGAACACACCATCAATAATTTGGTAAGTAACAAATTTAAATGAGTCTTAAGAACTTAATTATTATGTCACCTGTCAGTCATCGATGGATATGTAGATGAAAATATTTATGAATAAATCAACTTTTTTTACTGGTCTGGTTGCAGTATGGGAGTCAGTCACGTGAGCGAGGCTTTGCTGGTATATTCTGAGAGAGAAACACAGTGACATCAGCACTTCAGGACGAACCCAAAAAAAACCTGCACTTCCTAAACAAATGGTCTTCATATATGCTGTATTTGTATATTTTTATCTCTTTAATGCTGCTCTGATACGCTACAGACCAAATAAAATATGTTTACATATCTATTTTGTACCTAAGAGGAGAAAACGCGAAAAAATCCATCTTTTTAGTTACCCTTATTGTACACCAAAATGCAAACATTTTAATTTAAAAATAATAAACCAGCATTTGTAACATTTTAATTTTTTTTGTATTTATTTTTTCAGCATCTCCAAAGGCAATTAGTATAGTAACTTAAAGTAAGTGGGTTGGGAGTTAATCCAAAAATAAAGAGTTGACAAAACAACCTTTTTTGGCCTCCTTGTTGTCATTTTGTGATTATTTGGAGCCGTCTTGCTGGTTACATTTTGGAGAGAAGAGAGCAAGGAAAGGCTGTTTTCTCCTTAAACGAGACTGCGGATTTTTCTCCTCCTTTATATATCCTAAACAAACAGAGAGCAAACTCTATTTTTAACTCGCAAGCAAACAGGGGAGCCAGTCCAATACCTCTTTCAACGCAAGTCTGAGTCGATGGGAATCCGACTTCCCAGAAATTCTCTGGCGTGCTGGGCGGCATGAAAAGATGACGGTGCCGAGAGCATTCGGACAATTTGTTCTTTTTCTCCTCCTCGGGAAGATGACGGTAGTACTGGCAGAGGGAAATAAATGTATATGTAAATGTGTTAAACACATGTTAGATAACGGCATATAAAGCAAACTTACAATTTCACATTCTTTGCAAGTGGCGCCTTTCAATTTTCTTCTCTCATCTTTTTTGCGGATCACTGCCACGTGTGCAAAGGTTGGGTGTCTAAAGCAGAGAAACTTCTAATCAATGCTGCTTTAAATGGATAATATACATGTATAATATATAATTGACAATTAATCAAGGTAAAATAAAGTGATGGTAATAAAAATACATTGAATTGTAGTGACACAAGAAAACATTTTGGAATATTTTTTAAGTCTTAGAAAGTTAAATGTAAATATCTTACTGCATTTTACGGACTTGAGGAGAGAAATATGGAGTCTCTTGTTCTAAAAGAAAAGTTGATGAAATAAAAAAACATTAAGTTTGACCAGAAACAGTACCAGTTATATTGAATTATACCGTACATAATATTCATGGTCCACCACAAGAATAACATGACAAAAAATATTCAAATGATTAGTTATTAATTAATTTAAAATGTTTCATTATTATGGCAGTTTAAACTACAAATAATCATGATAAACATAGTTGTATTATTTGATAATATTAAAATGTTGATATAGTTTAAGTTCAGTTATGAAGCTTGTAAGTGTATATTGCTAAACTATTATAGGTACCATTTTCCTCCTCATTTTTATCTTCACATGGATCATTGTCAACTTGTGAGCTATTGTAAGATATGTAGTCCTCATGGGCAGTTGTGTCAAAAATTCGATCCAGACTGTCATTTGCCTTGTCACCAATTCCTTGTAAGACAACAGTAGGGTTAAATTTTTTACCCTTTGGCCTTACAATAAGTGTCAAACAGGCAGGGAAGAATATTTGAATGTTTCACCTGACACCATGGTTTCATCCTGATCTTCTTGGCCACGACGTTGAAGTAAGCTGTGACTGATCCAAGTGCAGTCACTATCGAGTAAGTCTTCACGGTGCTCTTCTTCATGCTGGAAACAAAACAAAAAAAATGTGCTTACTTAGTCATGATTTTATTGATTTTTTTTATCATTCTGTAATGTTTGTTTATAGATGTTATGTAGATATTTTATTGTTCTGTCTCTTCCTCAAAGCTATTCAATGAGAGAACCCTTAAATTCATCTAAAACCATTAGAATTTTGTTAAATTTGGGGGACTTTGGAGGTCCTACAGACAACCCAGTTTATCGTGATTAATAGACTATTTAACTATAGTATACCTGATCAACTTTTTGCTCAGTTTCGTATATGGAGAGGTTGAGAGCAGGGTCAATGCTCCACATATTCAAATCCATTCTGGGCTTCCTTTCTGCTAGAAAAAAAGGGGACAAAAAAAGCAGAACCAGCATGATTCAATTACAATATATTGATCATGATAATGTATTTAAAGCTTCCATGCATTTCTCAGCAATGTTATGTACAATGTTGTTTTTAAATGTATTGCTCTGTGACAGAATCTGCTTTAAAAAAAGTTAATGAAAGATTTCTGGAAGTAAAAATTGAGCTATTTATGCTTCTTAATGCAAAAAAAAAAATCATAAATATAATATAAAAAGATATACACAAAGTGCTCTACGTCATGTTATAGCCAGAAACAGCAAGATAAATCTTACCAGTTTCTGCATGTGCTCTTTTCTGTGAGGCATTCTGGACCTGGCGTGCTGGTTCAAGTTTCAAGTTTGGCTTTTTAAAAGCTGAACTCTCAATTTCCTCTCGTACTGTTTGGTTGAGAACCTAGTAAGACATTTTGAGATCATTCATAAATGTGGTTGTCTGTCTCCTTGTGTCCTGTGATTGGCTAGCCACCAATTCAGGGTCTGCCCTTTTGGGTACTATGACAATACAATGAAATATATATTTTTTTAGACAACAATACAGTATTTGCCAATACGATAATGTCTGCCATAATTTGATTTGTTACAAGCTATTGATCCACAGCTAGATTGGGCACATTGTATGTATATATATGTATATAGATATAAAATAGCACACCTTTAAGCTTTCAGCGTTAATGGCCTTGTTTTTTTTTTTCATCAGCTCCGCTTGGGTGTCCAATTTCTTCCCATTTTCTTGGTCACATGGTTTTCCCTCCTCTAGCCGCTTAGATGGAGCATCATCCTTTTCCAGTTTTGCTTTGCCATTAGGATCTATGTTAGTTACCATCTCACTATTAAGGAGAATAGATGGCGACTTCACTGTGGTTGAGTCAGGACTACAGATGGGTCGGGGCGACAGAGAAATCCGACGAGGACTTTTCAAGGGGATACAAATGAAATTTGAATTGTAAAGTACATCAAAAAATTGGACTTGTCATTATTCTGTTGTTGTTTAAAATGATAAAGATTATGCCTTACTTTAGACGGACATCAGGCAGCCAAGGTGATTTTTTGTTGTGTTGCTGTATTCCATCTCTGGTTTTCTGAGAAGACAAAATATATTAAAAAAAGGAGGATAATTCAAGGAAATGTATTTGAAAAAATAATAGAAAAATTACTATGGGAGATGCGTTCACAAGTTCTAGGCCGCATGTTTCTGCTATCACGTCTCCATTCTCATCCACATCTGACAATAGAAATAAAATCATTTGAATGTACTTCTTTTGAAAATATGTTACAAATAAATGCAATAAACAGAAGTAAACAAATTGGATTATCACAAAAACAGTTTTACAATGCTTATTGACAATAATCACACTTCAAAACTTACCTAAAATATGCGATGTGTCCATTTGACATGTATTAGGAGCAAGAACTTGTGTTTCTTTAGCATTTTTTAATCTCTCACTTGATTCTAGAGTTGAAAAGAAAAAATACAAATAAGCACTCAACAATTGAGAAACCTTTAATAGAGTCTAAAAAAAAAATGTGATTTTAAAGTGACCGTTGAAGAGTAACTTGTTGATTTTGAATGAGGGCTCGGCTGCATAGTGAACATGTTTGCTATTGTCCATGCATTTACGTTTCTTCTTTTTGTTGGCCAACGGAAGCGAGCTCGCCATAACTGGTGAGTCTGGGATGAATCCATCTTCGTGGTCTGGGGAGTTAGCCACCTGCAGTTTGGAGCTAATAATGCCAACAATGTTAGCTCAGTGAAAAGTAAATAACAGTGAAATCAATCTTTGAACACATTTAAAATTATTTAAGATGCACTCACTAAGTTTTTAATATTTGCAGCTCAGCGTAAAGTTTGTGATTTTGATCCTCCAGGTACTTTTTTTCATGCTCTGTCCAAAATTAAATTAAAAAATAAATAAATAATAGACAAAGTTTAGAAAATAATGTTATTTACAGTAGGTACTATACATATAGATATACACAGTGCATATACACATACAGTATCTCATCTCATTTTCTGAACCGCTGAATCCTCGCTAGGCTCGAGAGGGGGTGCTGGAGCCTATCCCAGCTGACTTCGGGTCAGAAGCAGAGGACACCCTGAATTGGTGGCCAGCCAATCGCAAGGCACAAACAAGCATTCATGATCACACTCATACCTAGGGGCAATTTAGAGTGTCCAATCAGCCTACCATAGATTTCTTTGGAAAGTGGGAGGAAATCAGAATACCCGGAGAAAACCCACTCATTCATCCATTCATTTTCTGTACTGGTTATGGTCATAACTGTCACAGGTGTGCTGAATTGGTGGCCACCCAATTGCATGGAACAAGGAGAAAAACAACAAGGAAATGAATACAGATACAAAGACTCACTCAGTTTGCTGATGATTTGTTTGCTATCATCCCGGCAGTCTTTCAAGTTCTCCTCCAATATTGCACATCGATCACAATCTTTTGAACGGAGCCTAAAAGCATTTTAAGTGAAAGGAGGTAGACCTCTTCATATATTCTATTCTAATGTAACTTACAAAAAAAGATACTACTAACAAACTATACCTCAGACATTAAATAAGCTTGTATAGCGCTATCATGTTACAAGTGAGCTTCCTTAAAACAGGAATCAGAAAATGAGTTTGCTACCTGTCCTCCAAGAGACTTTTGGCATCCAGGAGAGTTTTGTTTTGCTCCTTTAGCTCCTGATTACGACTATAAAACAGTTGAAGACTCTCAGCATCTCTATGAAGAACAAATATTTTGTTAATTTGACTTGATTCAATTTAATCTCAGATAAATGTGACATATGGTATAAATGCTTTACTATGTTTAACTTCAATGGTCATTCTTTAAAGATCCTATAAAGCCCAGAGTGAACATGCAAAGTGAGGAACCACCTGGAATCGAACCCTCAACCTTGTCTTTGCATATTTTCAGTGCTTACATTCAGACATTTTTATCTAGAATCAACAAATAACATGAATTCAACAGCATTTTCATAAATAGGGTTTAAATGTTATACTTACAATCTACGGTCATTTTTCAACTTGAGAACTTTTTCTTCGAGTTCTGCAATTAGATACAAAGTGTATATATTGTAACAAAAAAGACAACAATGGCAATCACCTATTGTATATGCAGGCGTAATGTTCAAACAAAACATCATCTTTCTATTATATCTATTATATTGAGGTGATGAATTAAGATTTTTGACTTTGCATAGGTGAGTTAGTTACCTTGGAGTCCCTTTTGATGGCATTCTTGTAGCTGTACCCATAAAGTGTGAAAGGGGTCCACAGGTGTTGGTGTGCTTGTAGGGCTGGTCATCCTCAATTCTATGCAATCTCAGATATAAAGCATATTTTGGTGGCAACATGAAGAATTATTGCGGCAAGCCCATTGTGTCATGTGTCAGCCTTGAAACCATCAAAATCTGCATTTGAACGTTGGCTTTCTCCTCTGGAAAATAAACAAACAAAAACATACAGGCACTA
This sequence comes from Stigmatopora nigra, assembly GCF_051989575.1. Classification (NCBI taxonomy): domain Eukaryota; kingdom Metazoa; phylum Chordata; class Actinopteri; order Syngnathiformes; family Syngnathidae; genus Stigmatopora; species Stigmatopora nigra. The sequence continues at coordinate 7,072,631 of NC_135523.1, read as the reverse complement.
TTTGCTTTTGATTGATCATGACCTAATTTTATATCACTTTTTATTAATCATTTCAAAACAATATGGATGCTATGGCAACACATTATTATTCATCCAATGTTAATACCACTATGCAAGTTTTTTTTATGGAAAATTATTTTAACTTGTTATGCCCGGTTATCTCAATTTTCTGAAGCGCATTATCCTAACTAGGGTCGCGTGGGGTGCTGGAGCCTATCCCCCGCTGACACCGGGTAATGTGTATTGTACAATATCTCGTTCATATGTTTGAAAATGACATGCCACCACAGATATTAAAACAAAGTTATGACAAACAAGGCAATTAACTCCTCACTTCACGGCCATTTTTCCCAACGATGACTGCAATTGCATGCCAAACAAATTAGACCACATAATTAGTTAGAACATTTTCATCCTGTGTAGTAAAGCAACACACCATATAACAATACGGCGACGTTAATCAGTTGAACAAACCATATGACAGTACGGCGATCTTAATCAGATGAGAGAATGCTGAAAGTAGAGGTATTGACATTTCAAATGTAAACATTCAAAAGAAAATGCCATTGACTGTGAAGAGGATATCCATATTACTAATTCTAAATTCCCGCGCCACACTCGTCTCTGTAGATATCACAAATATTAAATTAGATTCCTAAATAAGGAGCCAGAAGTGTAAGGAACCGGCTGCCATCTTGTGCCAGGGTTCTTTATTATGTAGTGCAATTAAAACATAATTCGGTTGACATCAGACCAAGCCATTTCAAATGTGGTTTAAAAGCGACAGAAATCTGGAAGTAAACATTTTATTGACTGGAATGTTATGTTAATCCATTATTCCAGATGCAAAATGGCCTACAATTGACGTAACCCAGTGTTCTTCTTTGTCTTTATTCGAAAATAATAATGTATTACCGCCACCTTTTGATGTGAAAGTAGTACTGCTAGGTTTTAATGATATTTATTAAAATAAGTCATTCTAATTCATGTGTTCATGATATCCTGCATATTATAAACATGTTTAATGATTAAAATATATTTAATGAAATTTTAAATACCCTTATACTTGTATAATGACAAAAAACATTCAATTTAATTCAAATATTTTGCATGTCAATGTGAAATGTTTAAAATAAAGCAAACAAATACAATTCTTGTATTCCTTTTTAATTTTTGCTCTTTAGAATACAAAACAAGAACCAAAATAACATGTACAAAACAGATTATTGAACTGAGGTGACATCGTAAAGCAAGGCTGAGACAGTGATTTTGAAAAGTTGGCCTGATGCTACAACTGCAAGCAATGTCCAAAAAAAAGCTTAGAATCACTTAGTGCTTTCAATCCGTAGTGCAGTTCACAAATAGATTTTAATAGTACACAGTTTCCTAAATTTTAGTAGTGAGCAGTGATAGTTTCCCAAAAAAAAAAAACACACAATTGAGACCATTCAATGGCCTGCAAGTCAATTTCCTATAGTTTTACAGTCAATTTAAAACATGCACAATGTTTCCTTCATGTTGAGTTTGTCCTGGTTAAAATAGCTCAATCATATTTCCATTTAAAAAAACGGTTTCAGGAACAAACTCAAAAACTGCCTCAGCCTGGGCATTCAGTCTTTAAGATATTTGTCAAATTTTGAGAACTTTAAATGACTAAAGAACAGGCATTCAACCGAAGCCAAGAAATCACACGCTTTCCCTTAAATATAATAACAGTAAAACACAATGCACATACTGCATCACCGAAAGAAATCGGAAAACAAACAAGCTCCACCTAATTAAACACAAAGCTGTGAAAACAGAACAGTTGGTTCTGCATGACTGTGCAGCGGGTTCTGCATGACAGTGCAGCGTTGCTCTTGGTTTTTATTTTTTTGCATGAACATTTCTCATTATTAGTTTCACATTTAAGATGGGGTGACTGGCGAGTCAGCATTGGAAATTTATTACTTTTAACGTCCTTTGGATGTGTTTTCCTTTTGAAGGAGTTTGCATCTGTCACGGCAGATCGATTGAGCTAGCATTACTTGACATATCAACATACAGAACATGCATTCAACATCAGACACATCTCTGAAATAGGTGGGGATAAACTACTCCGAACTCCAATTTCACCACAAGCTAGTTAAAACTCTAAAAATCTGCATGAGCCTGCATTAACAATTGCATGGAGGCTTGGGGGCCGTTTGACGCGAGATATGCAACAGGCTTGGAGGGGTGTAGCATGGAATGAAGCCTAATTCCATTAAGATATGGGGATTAATGTCCCCCTCCCAAAACCCTCCCTATCCTAATGGACCTACATGGTTTCAGATTCACATTATACTGGAAGAAGACAAACTGATTGCAGATGCTGGCAGAGTTGGTCCACCACCTCTAGCAAAAAACACTGGAGTGGCATGTGAATGCATATCAACCACGTCACCTGTGGAGATACACAAGTTCATACAATGGTGTTAAAAATAAAAATTAAACAATTGAAAACTCTGCATTTATCAGACATATTTTAAGACTTACTCTGCTTGAAACTTCACCACTGTGGGGGCACATAGCTGTAGCTGTGCGTGCCGGCGGGCCGATATGTGGGCATGGTGACGGGGTGCGGTGCTAGAGTGGCGGGCGCTGGTGACGGAGTCGACAGCAAAGTTCCTGTCATCCAGAGTGAAAGGTAAATTGTAAAGCCGCCACTCGGTTTTCCATACAAATCGATAATCATGCCTAACAAACAATGTTTTTCCTCTAAATTGTGACAAATTCTCATTTGTTCCTGGAAAATAGAGTACTAATTTCCACCTTAATTCATTTAAATAGGGAAAAAAGATTGAAAAGCACAGCCCTGGAATGAAATCAGATCAGTATCTTAAGAAGAGATCGACCAATTATGGGTCGGGTCGACTATCGAAATTTAACATATACTGTATTGGCCTTTTAAATTTGTTTTATACTAAATTATATTATACTTATATAGTATTGTGATTTAATAAAGTTCTATGAATATCAGGTTTTGCATTACTACATTTTTTACACCTTTAAAGTAAATAAATATTGGCTCCTAGTACAGCTACTATTAATCTTTATCGGTCCTGAAAAACCCTTATTGGTCGATCTCTAATCTCAAGGCACCACTAAAGTTACCCACCAGCTGACATGGCCATTGTGGTCCCAGCTACCATACCCATGGCAACCCCATTGTTGCGAGGTTGAGGGATGGACGGGGCATACATGGCCGCAGGCATCCCATTGGGCTGAACCACTGTTGTGTGATGAATCACATGAGGTGGTGCCGCATACAATGGCTGCGTGAAGTAGGTACCTTGCTGTTGTGAAGGAATCAAGGCCTGGATAACAAAGAGGAAAAAAATACTTGGCATGGTACGTTTATGTTTTCTAAAATAAGCAATACCACACGGTACTACACACCTGTGCATAAGGGTTATGTTGAGGGTAGGTGCTCCTGACTGGGTATACAGCAGCTTGGTAAGGGTTTGGGGAGGATGAATACGGTGGTACAGTCCCAGTACTTGGGGAACAGGACATTTTAAATGGTGCACCAGGGGCATATCCTGGAGGGATAAAAATAACATTCAATTATAGGGCAATGTACAAGCCAAATAAATTGTTTAGCATTTTTCCCAATACTGTACTGCAAGTAAGCCAGTAAACTGTATGACCCAAATTGTGATCCGCAATAACATTTAGGTGGTTTTACCAGTCACGAGGTGGGTAAATTTCACATTGAAAACCATATAAAAATATTAAAAACATGTATACATTTTGTATTTGCTACCTTCCTCCATCTATAGGATGATTTAACACACATTATTATCATGTATGCTACATTCAGATACATTTTAAAAAAATGCAGATTGATTTTACCACTTGAGAAAGCTGGATTTGCTCCTTGATAGACATTTGGAGAGTAGGCTGGTGCAGCTGCAGCATATCCAACAGGAAAGCCAGCTTCCATGTTAAAATGGAGGAATAAACAGAGCAACAAGAAAAAAACAAACATTAAACACTTGCATAGTGCCATTATTGATGCCATTTGATGCAATAACCAACCTGGATAGCCTAAACCCTTAGAATTGGTGAAGGGGACCCCTGTTGGTGCAGGGCTGTACACTGGATTCATTTTAGCCACCAAAACCTGCAATTTAAAAACCATTATGAGAGAGCTCCCCCAAAACTTTATTTAACATTTTATCCATTTACACTTTCCTTTTTTATTGTTGTTTTCAGCCCCCCAAAACAATGTTTCAGTCGAAAAAATATTCATCCAAGTGAGAAAATTGGATGATTTGATTGCTTTATTTAAAGGCATGTGTCACCTAGTGGTGGTTTTCATACACTTTTTTTACAGGAATGATGACATAACTATAAGACATAACCCCAAATCCTAATTGTATGCTTTGTTTTGTTATTATAGACATAATGAAGATGAGTGATGGGGGAAATGGATTGTGTTAAAAGTGTGCTTATAATTAATCATGGATCTGCTCAAGTGTTTATTTTATAAACCCAAAAGATCGTGTTAGGTCGCCCTCTAGCGGCGACCACGATCATTACACAATGGCTGATGCGATGACGAGCGTCCTGGGATCAAAATGACTCGTTACGCAGTTGTATAAATCAAAATGAACAATCTAGACGCCTGAGAAGACAACTAGGTCGAAATTGATCATTAATTGTGTACAATGAAAGATAAATACGAAAAAAAACATTTTTCACCTTAAACCGAACGCGCATTTGACATAGCAATTTTAGCAATGTTTGAATGTGATTAAAATGATAAGAAGTTGATTGCCGACGGGCTTCGGGCAAATTTGACTTTAGAAAAAGATGACGAATTTAAAATATAGTGCATGTTATAAGACATATTAGAAGAGAATCTGGCTGCACTATTCGTCGTAGTGAGGATGCTGTGGAGGAATTTTTGGCAAGGTGTGCGAAGGTGAACCGTGCGACGCTTTGTTATCGTTAGCTAGCTTATAACGCGTAAGCCGTACTGGCTCAACCTCAGCGCGTCATTTTGGTTTTACGCACAACACATCCAATGTTTATCGTGTTATTTTGTATACACTCGCCATTCCACGCAGCCGTTGGTTCAGGCAAACAAAAGAAAAGAATAACCTACGCAGGAACGGAGTAAGTGCACAGCGGCCAGAAGGAGGCATCTTACCGCCAGGCCGCAACTCAGGAGGCAGCCAGCCGGACAGCTGTGTTCTGCACCACTGCTTGTCCCAACATGACAGACACCACAACAATCATGCAAAATATACGATTAAATTATAATAACTTACTGGTAGATATTATTGCTGACTGCAAAGACGCTTCTCTGAATCCCCGATGTCAAGTAAAACGAGGCTGACTGGTGTTTTGCTCCCAGATGCTGAACTCTTTTGAGTGCCCCGCGTCACTTCCGTGCAGGGTCACGTGACCAAGCAGCTGAATGTGGTGCATGTTTTTAGTATGTTTATAATGTAATACATGATATAATAAATAAAATTATAATATAATAAAACCAACAATAGCTGGACAAGAGCTGTACGCTTTAAAATGGCGTCTGAAACTAAAGAAAAACTGTTCTTTTGTATTAGTTATTGTAAATAAATATTATTCATAACACATGACTGCATTAAAATATTTTTGCATGTTTTACTTATGGTAATATCCGTACTAAAACAATAGACTGCAGCCGCAACATGCCCCTGTGTGCGTTGTGACGTCATTGCAGGTCCTTGTGTGTGATAAAAACGTGCCCGTGTTTACATTGAACTGTGGAGATAATTCATACTTGTTTCTCAATTCAAACCTTACAAATTATGTATATTTCTATAATTAAAGAAATAAGAAGAGGTTTTACGTTGTTCATATTTCCAATTACAATCTTACTTTCACTATGTATTTAGTTCTCTTCAAGGACGTTTACGCATCATTTCCCCTCAGCCTTCGAACTGGGAAGAATGGGATCCCTACTGTTGTGCTAGCAGGATCTCCCATTTAGATGTCAACAGCTAAAATGTCGATATTGAATTGAAAGATCCAGAACATTTTGCGGTTTTGGGCGACGGTTTTCACTGATTTTGCAAACAGAGGGACAATCATGTCGGGGGCTGCTGGCGGAGGCTCCTCTGGTCTGGGCGCAGCAGCCGGAGCTAGTTGCAGCTCCGCCGGTGTTCACGCTGCTGCATCCGGGGGAGGAGCAGGGGTGGCGGGGAGGCTACCTGCGAGGGTCCTAGAACACATTTTCTCATATTTAGACCTCGCAGATTTGACTTGGTGTTCGTTAGTGTGCTGGCATTGGAACAACATCCTGGCGGATGAAAACAGCGAGGTGTGGCGCAGCCTTGGCGCTCGAACACTTAGTGAAGAAGCTCTGCGGTCTGACATTCTGTGCAACCTCCCCTCATACAAGGACAAGGTGGGTTTAACATCTGGAATTTGCACATATACTGTAAATATGCTTATTGCATTAAAAGTGAATAGCCCCCAACTAGACGTGTATGCATATTTACATGAAGTCATATGCTGCAAATGACGCTCATTGACGTCCATTCCACTTGAGATGGAAAGGATGCAAGTGATCATTCATTGTCAGGCCTTAACAATTCAATGGATTATTGCTGTTAATGATAGTTAAGTACATTTTATAAATATCATTCATTAAAAACTGTGCAAAACTAAGAATGTAGGTCAGGAGTGTGCAAATCTTTTTCCTCCAAGATCTACTTTTCAAGGAGTTAACTTAAAATGATCTACATTTTTTACAAGCCACTGACAAAGTACAGCACTTATTTATGTTGATATAACTGGCCTTATAGTCTATTAACATCTATGGGACCATCAGGGGTGAAAAATCCACTCTCAATTCATGAGCCTAACTAAGGAAACTGACAGAGGAGAGGGATCAAAATGTTATTATCATGTGATCTACCAATAGTACCTTGGTGATCTACTGTGAGTTCCTTGGCAATCTACCGGTAGATCGCGATCTACATAAGTTATTGTAAATGGTCGTATCCTGCCATTTTCTAGAGACCAATCAAGGGATACTCAAAGGTGGATGGACCTGTAGTTGGCTATCAGTAACTTGGGTAATAATTGTGAAGTTAAAAATCCAGATTTTCAGAATCACCAGCAACTCCCTATGTAAATTATTCTGAATCCTGACAATTGTATTCTGCTTCTAGCTCAAATCCTACCAACACGCGCTGAGCTCCCATGACTGCTCTCGTAACGTGTACGTCAAGAAGAATGGATTCACTCTGCACCGCAACCCCATCGCACAGAGCACCGACGGAGCGAGGGGCAAGATCGGTTTTACTGAGGGCCGACACGCTTGGGAGATTTGGTGGGAAGGTCCACTGGGCACTGTGGCAGTAATCGGCATTGCCACCAAGCGGGCATCTATGCAGTGCCAAGGGTACGTGGCACTTCTGGGCAGTGATGACCAGAGTTGGGGCTGGAACCTGGTTGACAACAACCTTCTCCACAATGGGGAGGTGAACGGGAACTTTCCGCAGTGTAACAATGCGCCTAAATATCAGGTAGGACCTACAAATGTTTAGCATTAAAATGTAAATTTACCTTGCACTAATATGTTTTACATGGTTTTAAATCAAACTGGTTTGGCCAAATTTTCAAAAGCGGAGCTGTTTTGAAATCTACACACAATATTTGTGACTTTTTTAATACATGCAATGGTACATGGATAGCATATTCAATTACTATGTTTTTGCAACACTTTATATTTGTTCTTTCTGTGTTTGTTTTAAGAAAAAAATCCCCTTTTCTGTCTAGCTGCATTCCCTGAATAAACAATACAATATAAGCAAACACAGCAAAAGTAAACTCTGAAACTGTTCTAACCTTTATAGACACTCAGTTTTACAATTTTCTGTGTTTAAGCAACTGAGAAGGACACAAAAAAAGGAATATTTATATATAAACGTCATTTGTGGCTGTACAGTATAGAATTTTGGCTATACTACACATATCCATGTATTTTTTTAAATGTAAAATAACTGTGAATTAAAACTATCTTTTTGTTATTCTCTACAGATTGGGGAAAGAATACGTGTGATTCTCGACATGGATGATAAGACATTAGCCTTCGAACGTGGTTTTGAGTTTCTGGGAGTCGCATTTCGGGGACTACCAAAGGCCTGCCTGTTTCCTGCTGTCTCTGCAGTCTACGGCAACACTGAGGTCACAATGGTGTACTTGGGGAAACCACTGGATGGCTAGAAGCCACATATATTTATTTCAAGATTGCGGAGGCCAAATCACCAAAGCAGCCCTTTTACATGCACAATGAAGGTTGTTAACATTTGTACACCTACTCAACATGAATCCTAAGTCAAATATTTGGGCTTTAAAAAGGACTGTTTATGTATATGTCAGCGTGGGAGCTAAACCAATTTAGATATAACTGTATTTACATCCAAATATATCACCTTTTTAATATATTCAGTGATGAACATGTACCACAGATTTAAAGGTCCAGCCGAATGATTATAAACTGCGGCACACACTACAATACTACATTTTAATGTTATAAACTTCACTGTTGTACGGGTTAAGGTAACAGCTTGATAAAAATCCCTGTTTAATATTTATATCAAGTATGCCACAACAACTCAACCTGACCTTGTCATTTTTGTGCATGGAATTTGGTGTGGGAACAGTTATAATTAATTGTATGTCGGGACAGTGTCATTTTATTGTGGTACCATAGTATTACACTATATACTATTTATTTTTCTGTTTTATTCATGGTACTATTAGATAATGTACAGTTTTCAAAATGGAGAATAAAAAATAAAGTGATACTTGATGCCACTCCAGACAGCTTGTTGGTTTCTTTTAAGATGTGGGAGGATTTACTCATTAATAAAATGAATACTGGATGTCTCGCTAGGCTGAATTTGGAAGTTTTGTAATCCATGTCTCCATCTGTTATTTCGTTAGAATCACTGGTTTCTCTCAAGCATTCTGACTTCTCATTTTATAATATATTCCACAAGAGGTCAGTGAGCAATTACCTTAAGTATGCGAGACTGTACTCTACCAATGAATTTCTACTGTTTAAGAAATAGTAAAAGTAATCAGGCTGTAAATATGTATATAGGTACAATTGTTTAAAAAAATATATATATTTGTTAATATTCTTACTTAAATACTTATTCAACTTCTTTACATAAATTACTATACATACACTTAAATATGTGTTTAGGGGAGGGGAAAGGCAATGTCTGATAACCTTAGGGTCGAAATGCAACATATTTGTACAACCTCACTGAATTCTCTTAAATGAGCTTATTTGGAAATATTGCTACATTAAACACAAACCAATTATGAATAAAATATGTGCCTGGATACATATAGTATAGGCACAGAAGAGGAAGTGTTTTTTTGCAGAAAAATGTCCCATATCTCTCTACTACAGCGACTATTTTTCCACCTACTCAGTCTTCGAAAATAGAACACAGATTTACATATTGTGCTCTTCCTCATCACAGCCTTAATCCCCAAATCTTGGGAAACAACAGTGCCTCAGAATCACATTTAGTCAAAACAACATGAGACATGCTCTGATTACAGTTTGTAATAACTGCCTTATGGCCTTGCACTTCCTAATCTAGTAATTGAATTTCTATGAGAATAAATATTTAGGAAATTATTGAACAAGTGTACTACATTGTACTGCATAAAGAAATACTATATGTTGTATGTAATGAATGTACAGAGATAGTACAGAGATAATTTTAAGACATTAAAATGCATACAATATGTTGATTATTGATATTGCATTTAGCCTAATATTTTTTTTGTTTTTGAGAACAAATTCCTATGCATATATGTACATACATATACATTGGCCTTATTGAAATCCTTCATATGTATCAGTTATTATTGCCATACTTATGGCCTATATGACCAAATCCTAGGTGGGCATGTTACATCACTTCCTATTTTCTGTTCTCTATTTTTCTGTCAGGTGAAAAAAATTGGGTCAAAATATGATTACAACAACAGCGTATTAAATTTAATCAATACAAAATATACATGTGTAGGGAAGATGGCTACTGAGTGATTCTATCCATCTCTCTGATTGCCCCCTATAAAGGTTTCCTATTCATTATAGCAGTAAAACTATTTATTGATAGTGTCTTATGATTGAATAGTAACTATACTAATATATATTTTTTTTTAGTGTTACAGCAGCAGGCCTCAAATAGCAGGAAGGGCGTGTACATTGACTGGTTTCCTCTCCAGTGTGCTGTCTAATCAGAGCAGACAAAGTGTGTGTCAAAAGAGTGTCATCGGTGTGTGTGTGACTGCAAAGTTTTTGTGGTGGTAGCTTCGATCGCAATTTCTAATAGTGAGATATAACGCCTGAATCCTGGCGAGGAAGAAGAAGAAAAGTTGAGCAGTAGTTGCCTTCCTGTAACTTCTCAAGCTCGAGAACCTCTTTGTGATTACAGCTTGTCCATGTGACTTGGTTTCCGCTACATGCTTCCGTGAATAGTAAAACAGGTGTCAGTGTCTCTATCAGAGGGCAACGGATGAAGACCACGGATTAGAACACTACAGCGGAGCGCGAGGCAGCGATATGGTCGGGGGAGCAGGCATCGGTGGCTTGGGGAATCCACACCTAACCACCACTGTAAGTTCATGTTTTGTTATGTTTATCTATTGGAATAATGCACCTGATCACACATCTCATCTCATTTTTTGAACTGCTTTAACCTCACTAAGGTGTGGGGGGTGCTGGAGCCTATCCCAGCTGACATCGAGCTTGAGGCGGGGGACACCCTGAATTGGTGGCCAGCCAATTGCAGGGCACAAGGAGACAAACAACCATTTAGGCTCACACTCATAACTAGGGGCAATTTAGAGTGTCCAATCAGCCTACCATGCATGTCTTTGGAATAACGTAATGAAACTTTACTGTTTCGAAAGGATTGGAAAAAATGGCGAGTTCCGGGGAAAGAAAAAAACATTCCTTCATGAAATGCATTTCTTTCTTATTTTTTCATGTTATCTGAACAGCGAGGATGTTAAAATGACAGTTCACAGCCCTTCATCCATCATCTTTTGCTTATTACTATCAATGTTGGCCATCCTCACACCAGCCTCAAGTCATCCTCAACACAGTCAGTGCAAGCTGGTAAGCCATCTTATCATATAACAAAGTTTACTTCATTCTATATTCTGTTCACTTGGGAAAAATATACTATGATAATATTTCAGACCAACTATAATTCCTTTATTTTTCTTTCTCAAATCATTTTATACAACAACTAGTTCTGTATGTATCTAAAATGATAAATTGTTCCATAAAAAAGTGAAACAGCATCTTTCTTTTCTATCTTAGTGAAATAGGGGGAAAGTTAATACATATATTAAATTGAAGAAATACCTTTGGTACCATTACAGATGAATAAACTTTGATTGTGGTAACTAAGTTGGGCCTGCAGATGCACATACATCTCCTGTAGTGCCGCTTATGGAAAATGAATAACTATTATTCGATTGTCTATTGTAAAATCAATCTAAGGAAAAGTCACTTGTTATTTTCACCAAAAGTTTAGTTTCTCAGGAAACTATATCAACACATATTGAAGCAAACATTGTGTCTTTTGCCACCAGACACAAAGAACAGCTCTCTGCAACAACTCTAACCTGACATCTGTACCTGTGGGACTACCGGACAGTACTGAAGAGCTTCAACTCAATCATAATTTCATCAAGACACTACCAGAGAACTCTCTTCATTACCCCTCACTCACAACCCTCAGTTTAGCCTGCAACCACCTGGAGAAATTACACCCCAACACTTTTCAAAATTCCAAATTGTTAAAAGGTCTTAATGTTGCAAATAACAATCTGGAAATGAGTTACTTAGAAACTAGCAGTGCTTTAAAAACATTGCTCCATCTCAAATATTTAGATCTATCAGTGAATAAATTGGATGAAGTGATGGCTACCGCCCTTCTTGAAAATCTTACATCCCTGGAGTATCTAAATCTTTCGGGGAATCTACTACGCCGCTTGGACGAGAGCTCTTTCAGGGATCTTCACCATCTTAAAGAACTGGATTTGCAGAGGAATCTACTGTTCGAGATTGACAACGCGTTTGACAGCACGCCCAGATTACAGCGACTAAACTTGGCCCTCAATTATCTGCCATGCCTAATGGACTTCCACAATACCCAACTGGTAGTCCTCAACGCTAGCCATAACTTCATCGAATGGTTCATTTCCAGGCAGGACATTAACGACACTTTCCAAATAGAGACGCTTGATCTGTCCGATAACAAACTGCTGTTCTTTCCGTTCTTACCAACCATCAGTCGCTTACGCAATCTGTACCTGTCCCACAACGTTGTAAGTTTTTACGAGCACCTGGATGACAATTCCACATTCCCCAACTTGACTACCACTGTCAAGTTCTACAACCTGAGGAGTAACACTGACAACATTACAGCTAAACTTTGGGATGACAACATTACGGCTAAGATTTGGGACGACAACATTACGGCTAAGCTTTGGGATGACAGCCTTCACGGTGACATCTCCTCGGTAGAGATTTTAGATCTACGAGGAAATCAGTTACGTTACTTCCCAAATGGATTCATCCACAAAATGCCTTTTCTATCCAGACTACGAATGTGCACCAACTGTCTGGAAAGCTTAAATCTAACCTTGGAGCAATTCTCCGGTAGCTTGTACGAATTTGACATTAGCAACAACGGACTGAAAGAGATTGTAGCGGATGACGTTACATTGAGAACTCTAAGCAATTTGACGTACGTCAACCTTAGCATGAATGAGCTGGACTGCTCCTCCTCAAGACTTTTGTTTACCTTGCCAAGTCTTAGGTCAATGGACCTCAGCTACAACAATATCGGGATATGCCTTCCCGGGGAAGACGAGAGGAATTCGAGTGCATCCTGGAAAACCAACATGTCCTTAAGAAAGCTTTACCTAAAGGGGTGTCACCTTGCAAGAATTCCCCCTTTTGCATTTTCTGGACTTTCCCTGACACATTTAGAACTTTCTGAAAACCCTGGACTAAAAGGGGAACAATCAATAAGAATTCTGAGTGGAAGGTTAAACCATCTAGGTTTGGGAAATACTGGCATGGGTGATTTAGACTTGACAGATTTTGCCAATCTTAAATCTTTGAATATTTCTTGCAACTCTCTTGCACATCTTCCGGTTTCAATTTTGCATCTTGACTTAAAAGAACTTGATTTGAGGGATAACAAGCTGACCACAATTCCTCCAACTCAAGCCAATAGATTAGCATCTAAACTTCAAACTGTGTTTCTCACTGGAAATCCATTCAACTGTTGCCAAACTGAGTGGTTTAGGACCTTTGAAGCCGCAAAGACAATCCATATGGTCGGACAGTCGGAAATTGAATGTATGGATCTTTTCCAAACACACAGCATTAGGCATGCCCGGGCTTTTTTCTGTCATGAGGAATATAGAGAATCTATTCTCTGGTACATTCTCCTTTTTGTACCTCTTTGCATTTCTTTTGTGGGTATCTCAATGATTATATTATTCACTCTGAAACCTAAAGTGATAGAAAAATCAATCAAAAAGAAATATCTAAGGCCCACGTCCTACTGATGTTTCAATGCCATTATATTAATAGATTGCAATTCCAAGATAATGTATAGTTCATATGTGAAAGGGTAATCAGTTTTAAAGATTGAACAATCTTAACTGTTTTTCTTGAATCACATTAAAATTGACATTATTGACAGATAAATGATCTCATCAAAGCATTAGTGAAAACACTTAAAAAGTACCTAATCAGTCAAATCGAATAGTTTGAGATATTCCTGTCTTCAGATTGATATAATTCCATGCGTACTATTATCAATAAAATGAAATTTCACAGTTAGAGTGTGGCTCAAGGCCACAACATCCTGGTACCTCGATGTAAAACTCTGGCAACCCCGTGTTTTGTGTGTGAACATACGCTGAATTGTACGCTACATGTGTGAACATGCAGAAATGTTGTAGTACAAGCTTTTGATATATAAGCAGCGAAGGAAACAAGAAATTTCCTGTTTTGCTGAAATGTGCGGCAACTACCCTGTTCCGCTTCTCAAAGATGAGGGTTTCCTTCCTAATGGACAAAGGGCAAATGCAACATCGACACGATTTTTTCATGTGTTGCAACACTTTAGGTTTTAGGCCACGCATGTCTATTTTGAAAATGTAAAAAGGCAAGGACTTGAAGGTTTGTAACCAATTTTAAAGGATGGATGATATATTACATTGTATGTTTTATTCATGGATGAAGTCATTGGGAAAGGCTGATTATCACTAGTGTTTTCAGCTAAATGCCAGAGGCTCAACCAGAAGGTAACCCATAATACCACTGCAGTGATGTTAGAGGTCATGGCTGTTCAAAGTATATAAAAGAAACTAGAACACAGCCTTGTCATCATTAAACTACATTTTTAATAGCGATTAAGCAGACAAGTAGTTATTTGACTTTTATTTTAATTTGTGGAGTAAAAAAAATATGGATAGGCATGCCATCTTCCTCTATTTCAATTTATCACATAAGCATCTAAATATATTTAAAATACCACTTTTCTTAATTACAGTAATGGGTGAGCTTGACTCCATACCCCAAAGAAAGCTTACTTTTACTATCACATTGTTTTTTTTAAATTCTGGTTTTTCGTAATTCCTTTTGTTAAATCTAATATGCTGAGTTTCATAAATCCTATCCAGGTAGGACATTAAGTAAATACAGGGTGATCTTAAAAGTTAATAATGCATTAAAGATTGTACAGATGACTACAGATTGCTCAATTTGGTGTTAACAGTGAATGTTTTTTAGAATACCAAGCTGTGATGAAATAAGTATCTAAAATGAGTAACTAGAATGTATTGTATATAAAATAGTATTGTATATATGTTTAAAAACAATTGAAAACTTGTTTCATCACAGCATGGGATTGTTTTATAAATACGGTGACAAAAGTGGCACTCGGGATTTTCTGGCAACGACTTTTGGGGGGTAATGCCTAATATTACCCTGCTACCTGCCCATAGTTAAGAGCGATGTGACCCTCTCGAGGATGATGAATGAATAAAAGTAACTCTTTTTAGTCTCTTTGTATGTTGTTCCTCAAGGCAAAATGTTTGGAGAACTGTGCTCAAGGGTTATAAAGTTGTATGACTCACACAGTAAGAGACTTAACATGTCTTGCTCAAATGAAGGAGATGAAGCATCGGGTCACATGGACAATGTATTGGGTAAGACCGGATGCACACAGATCATTTTGATGAAGAAAAACATCTCAGAAGGTATTCTGAATACTGGATCACTCTATAACGATTTTTAATGTGCGTGTGTAACAAAACACAGGATCCACTGATAGGAAATTATTAAAAAGATTATAGAAAAGAGCATCTACTGTATATAATCAAAAGGTTTGTATTACTGTGATTACACACTAATTAGTTTGGAGAGCAGTCAGTTTGCCACAATTGACAACATTATTTCATACAATTAAATCCAACATCATATTCTGCCTGATTCTTTTCAACTATGAATTATTGGTAATTAACGTACAAGCCACATGCTTTTAAATCATAACCCAAATATTTTTGGAGGGCGGAAAAAAAGGAAGTGCGAGATGTGAAGTTGCGAGACTTTGAGAGAGAATTGTGTAACTAATGTTCCATTTTCACATTTTCTATAGCTTTGGGTATGAAAATAAAAATGGAAAAAAGGTTGTTATCTACAAGTGTACTTTCTAGAAATGGTGTTTCTTGAGCATTGTTGATTCAAAAGTAAAAGTTTGGGGACACAATTGAGTTCAAGAACTTTTGGTCCTGCTTCTGGTGTAAGAAATTCATGTTTCTCAGTTTGTTCTTTCTCAGAAACACACACTTGAAAAAGACATTTCCAAGTATAACTGGTACTTTCAAATAGTATATTCCAATAGCAGGTGCACGTTACCTTTTTTTTCTTTAGAAAAGGGTTAACACGAGGAGTAATCAAGATGTTGAAACCCAGGAAATGTGTTTTAGGTTCATGAACAAGAGTGGATAGTCTTAAATACTCCAGGTTATAAATCAAAAACCTAGTTTTGAAAGAGTTATTGGTTGGCCTGACTTTAATACCTTAACTGCATTGGGACTAATACATTAACAAATCGAATCATCCTATTGGCTCACATTGCCACAAAAGCACTAGCATAATCTGCAAAAAAGAGTCCCGGGTACTTTCTTTGGCCTCTTTAGTAAATCTGCCTTCAATTCATTGAACAGGTCTTTGAAAGTAGGTCAGTGTTTTGTATGATTTTCTGGGCCTTTGTACATGTGTGTGCGTGAGTGTGTTATTTTTGGACTCACAGATATGGCACTTAAGCTGCAGGGCTAGCAGTGGGCACACATTAGGGGTCTGAAACTCGAGAGGATACAGTACATCTTGTCATCTGCATTTCCCTGTGAACACAAACTTCAGATAATGCAAGAATATTCTTTTAAATCCAAGAGATGAAAATTAAAGCTTGTTATATGAGAAATGTAGCCTATAAAATATTAGGAAAAAAACATTTGGAACCTAATTTTTATTTATATTTTGAGCCGCAGATGAAATTTTGGCATGTAATGACGCAACTTGCCGATTAAATATGTACAGTGTTTTCAATCATTTACATTGTTACCAATAAATACTTAAATGGCAGCACTTGATTAGTGGATTCTGTGTGCTTTGCATGTTATTTTATGCTTGGATCAGCTACTTCTACCAATATTATTTACATTTCTGGTGAGCTGAAATAGTAAAAAAAAAAAAAAAAAGTAATAATAAAAGAAAAAAAATAATACAAGGGATATCACTCATGAGAACTATTTTTGGGATGTCATATTTTGCAGAACTAACTACTGCTGTGCACTCACAAAAACAAAGTACTGTTCTGCCATCTGCTGGCTCATTTTGCCAACATCATATTGGGGGATTTCAAACAAGAATGTAGTTCAATAAACAGCAATTCTTGTTTATTCTTCTTTTGAATGTATTCACATTACAAAGATTAATAAAAATGAAATGGGGCTTGGGTTATGTTTAAAGCTTGCACACAGTAAAGGCAACAATTTTATTTTTCTGTTGAGAATGAATTCAGGTTTGAGGATATGCCGGTGTTTACCATTCTAATCATCATGTCACATCACTATGAAAGCATGGTATCAGTAAAGTAATCTTTTGCAAATAACACACAAAGTAACAACTCAATCTCATAACAACTTTGGGTTGACAATTTCCAAGTTTCAGTTTTTCAATTAACAATAAATAATAAGTAATGTACAAATCAAAAAGAGAATGAATTGACAATATTGTTGATATTGGAAGAGAAAAATGAACACAAATTGTTGGTTTTTTATGAAGTACTTTTGATATTTTCTTTTAAATAAAAGTATTTTTAATTGGCTTCTAATTTCATGTATGGCATTTTAATGTAATGTCTATACACATGTAACAACTTACAGCTCTCTCCACTAGTTCATATACAGAATATTCACATTGAGATTATCTATTACTGCTTGATATAATAATGATTTATAGAGTAAGAATTGAAATTGTGACACCCTTTACGTCGACCTTAAGTGCTTTTGAAAAATAAATTATACCTACTATGTACTCAGTGCTAGCGGTGAGGGGGAGGCCACCATCTGAGATTCTTGTATAGATTTTCTCAAGATAATTTACTAAATATAATGTAAACAAAATGTATGGAAAACATTGGGAGATGTTGGAGCACATATTTTCGATTTCTTAACAACAAAAAAGGCAGTATGTACTGAAATGTTATGCAGATACACCTAAAAATAATGCATCCATTTCTCCTCCCGTGACTGAAATGCTATAATTTCATCTTGAGCAAGTTCAGGATTCCCAATTAAAATGGAGCCTTGCTTAAAACTGAATGGAAGTGAAGGAAACTAAATGGAAGAATCCTGATCTGGCAACATAGGGCTACAATTGAGTGAGCAATTTTCATGTTTCAGTTAAGAAGCTCCAGGTAGGTGATTGGCACTTTACCCTTCTGGTTGCCTCGCTCTCCCATCAGCCAATCAGAATCCATTCCTGCAACACTGCTGACTGCAATCACCTGCAAAAAGTGTTTCTTGCGTTACTACATTTTTTGTCAAAGGGACACTACTGCGAAAAGCCTCGGCAAATAAAAGGTACCCATTTAAGAGGGCGATTGAAACAGCTGCACACCACACTAAACTAGACAAAAATGGACTAGGACCAAGTCTACAAGTACCTTACCGGATCGACCTTTTGATTTTTCTCTGTGGTGGCCTTTCACATCACTTGTAAATTGAATTTCCCTTGCACCAAAGGGGAAAATAATAAATAACTCATCGACTACTCAGCTTGCAAAACTCAATGTGAAAGGGCTTGTAGTGAAAGTTAAGGTAACACGTGTTTGTGGAACACAATAAAAGTCTCTCACCTCATCAGCAAGAAGGGAAAGTTCACTACTGCTCGCCGCATCGTAATCATAAAGCACCCTCGCTTTGCGGCTGCCACTGGAGCAACGCAATTCACTGAAACCACCCCGGCCGGCAGAGTTGGACAGGGACGCTGATACTGGTATTGTGGGCACTGAGATGCTTGCTCCTTCCGATGCTGATGACAGGTTGTTGTTGGTGAATGATGAAGGAAAACTAAAAGGAAAAACAGGAGTTGCTAAAGAAAATAATAATAATAATAATAAAGCACATTCAATGATGGATGGTACCATAAAAGCATTATTTTACCTGCCCAACTGCTTTTGTAGATCCACCATATACTGGTAACATTGTGCATGGTATGTAGTCTGAGCCTCCACAAAGTCATTCAAACAACGTAAATGGTGTGCCTAATCCAACATAATCAGAAAAGCATTTAGATTAAAAAGATTGGCTGGACTCATTAAGGTCAAGACACACTTGATGGCGTCTCCACCTCAACTAATACGATGCTACAATTTCAAGAACCTTTTAAGTGTAAAAAGAAGACATTAACAGTAATCAAGTCAATTTGCTGAAAGGCACTTACACTATAGGAAACACATTTTCACTTTAGAAAGCATTACTTCATTTAAAAAAAAAAAAAAAACTTTATGGCTTATACATTTGCAGTTATGTACGGATTTCTTTGTTTTTTTTAATTTAAGAAGCATTACGTGACTGAGATTGAGGTGGCAAGTTGGGTTACACACATGGGTGCTGCTGACGCCTTCTAGCAGGAGTCGCGTGATCTCAGCCTGACGGTCAAATTCACTCTGAGTCATCCTCAACTCTTGTTCTGCCTGAAGGAGAAAAATAAAAATGGTTCTAGATCAACTCAACCATAGACACGCAAGATAAGATACACATGTATCGTCCCTTTAATGGAAAACTCAGTGAATGGAACTAAAAACCTAATGTAATATTATAACTCTGAAAATATGATAACCAAATTGAATATTTAAAGCATGCATCTCTCACAAAATATTGAAATGAAACATCCAAGTTGTGAACAAAAGGGTGTAACTCATTGGCATGGACCATTTTATAGTATCCCTCTTTGATTATGAAACTCTTACATATTTAATTACATCATATTACATATACAGATCTAAATTAATGTTAATAAAAGTAAAGGCATTTTACATTTTTTTTAAATATTCACACATTATTTGCTTTTTCAAACCCATAAAATTGTTTTTGTGGTAAAACCAAACTTGCAACAGGCCTTCAATTTTACACCTTCATTCATTGGTTTTCTGAACCGTGGTCGCAGAGGGTGCTGGAGCCTATCCAAGCTGACTACGGCTCACAGAGAGAGGACAGACCTGGGATCGAACCCTCGACCCCAGAACTGTGAGGCAGACGCGCTTACCAACCGGCCGCGAGTTTTACAACTTTAGATTAAAATAACTACACAGACAAAACAGGGGGAACTACAAATAGTGACATGTGAACCACATTTCACGATCCTGCAAACTACTTTTTAAAGTGCAAGTGGCGTGATATCAGGAGGAAAAGACTGTAATTATAGATTGAGCTTCTTATCTGTGTGAAGGACACAAGTCCAAGTGTGCCTGGAGATATGACTAACTTGGGGAGGAGATGCACTGTGTGTGAAAGTGTCATTTTTTTTCTCTCCACAAAGTCAAACATGGCTGCAACATTCCACTCACCTCTGTCACTTCCTCTGCTCACATCTGCTGCTTTGCGATTTAAAAACAGTGACAGAAGTTAGAGCTACAGCTGTGGTAAGATACAGACATTGCATTGTGCGCATGCGAGTGACAAAATGTCACTATCATGAACAAAACACCTAGGCGTAATGACATGAACAAAATAATAAACCCACATCTAAATCATTGCTGCTGAAGCATTTTTTCTCTCTAAGGAAATTATAGCGAGGGAGTTTTAATTCTTTGTTACTTATGTACTTTCTGAGTACATACTGCACATAATGAGGCCACAAGTTGTCCTCACTATTTAATACTAATGTGAATTTCAGTTGTTTTGAATGCAATTTCAGGCATTAGGATCTTCTTGGCTTAATTAAATTCTAAGAAGCATAGATTTCTCAGGTTACGGGATGTAATTTGCTCACACATTTAGCCCTATTAGGAAAATTAAGGTAAGGTTTTATTTCTGTACGCTGTTTTTGTTGTTGTTTTTTTTGCATTCCATGTAATTCACAGGCAATATTAACACTAGAACTAATTTGCACTGTCAAAGAGGGAGGTGGGGTGCTATTGGTATGTGGTTAGGGAAGCCAACTCATGGTTGCCCTAAATAAATAGAGTTGTGAATTTTAACAGTGCATCTGGAACTTAAAGAATTCCACTATAATATATAATATAATATATATAGGTATTTATTTATGTCTAAAATGTCTTCTCCTGTGTCTGTATTCTCATCCTCTTGCTACTGTGACAGTGCATTTTTCCAAATAGGGGATGAATAATATTATCTAATCTGATTATAATAATTAGTGTAGGAACATTCTGAGATGGAGATAAAATGTTTGTGAAACAAATCAATAATGTACTTTCATTTTCTTAATTAGAAGTCTCCAGTCTTTATGATACTAACACCATATGACAATATGCTGTGAATATGTAATTGCTCCCATCAGTCTTCTGGCCTTGTTCCTCTGTTACTCCCTGTGATAGTATTTATGGTAGAAGGAATTTACATGCATACAGCTAAAAGAAGATTGAAAAAAATACAAATTAAAAATATATATTTTTTGCTCATAATTTGTCTGTATTTTAATCAATTTGCTTCTTATTAACCAAAGTTGGTCAGTATTATCTGTGAATAATTTTAATTATGTTAAAAGTTATGAAAAAGTTGGTTTTCGTGGCCAGAAAAGGGAAGTTTCATTAAAAAAAAAAAACTTCAGACATGGGTAAAATGTTTCCTTACAGAGGATGTTACACCACACCTTGCAGAAACATTTTTGACAGGTAAATATTGTTTCAAATTAAGGTGCAAAAGAGAGATGGACTAAAAATACTTACAGCAGCTCTAGCATCAGCCATGCGGGCCTTCTTGAGTCTTGTTTTGGCTGCATCAAGATCCAACCGCTTGACCTGCAGCAGCTTGCGTTCTTTCTAGATACAAATGATGAACATAAACATGCAGTAAATGCATATATTACCAAACACATTGTAAACAATTCTGCAGTTAAATTTATTTTTTCCAGTTACAAACATGGAGGACTCATGATAGTCTAGGCAATGTCAACATTGTGAAAATGTTTTTTTTTTTTTTTTTTTTAAAAAGAAACTAAGGAATTAAATGCACAAGAAAAATAACTTAATGTCAAATTATTATGATGACTAGAATCACAAGAAATGTCTTGTGAGATCTCAGCAGATACCATTTATTTATGGTAATTTTACAGTTAATTTCTTATATTGCTTAAATATTGAAGTCTTAGAGGCTTCACCTTACATTTATAAATGTTTATATTTGGGTGGCTAACTATCACTTATTATAATACAGAAAACATTACCACTACAAGATTGTTTTCTCTAAAAATTGTAACCCAATTCACAGTTGACCAGCAGCTAGGATGAGGCTGCTTTTTACCTTTGCAAAAATGTGACGGAATCAGATAAGGAAACTAAAAAATGTCAACAAAATCTATGCCTTTAAATGTCATTTTTCCTGATATTCATGTTTTCCACATGGCAGTGACCATTGTTTGAATGGCAGTTGAAAAAAGATGCACATTTTCAAGTAAAAATTGATGATAATAAAATGGCACATGTATTTAGTGCAAAATAGGGTGGGGCAATCAGGCCGAAAAAAATATTATATTTTTCCTCCTTATATCCTTATATTGTCCGATCTCAATTCTTTTTTTTAAATAAGAAAAATATATATATTATTCTACAATACGTCTTATGGTCAATATTTCAAACAGTAGACAAAATGACAAAAAATAAATCAATAACTGAAATAAATATTTAAAAAAATATAGGCAAATTATTCAACATTGCAATCATTAAAAATAATTATGGCTGACAAATGAGGGTAATTTTTGAAAATAGTTGTTATAAAAAATAAAAATTTAAATAAACTGGAACTGGGATAAGACAAATAGGTTGAGAAAGAAAAAACAAAAAACAAGTCACTGTTATTGCCAGCTCACCAGGATTGTTTTGAAGTCCCCTTCCAGAAAGTTCCTGAAAGGGGTCAGGAAATTGATGGCAGAACTTTGAATTAACTCTCGCTCTGCCCCACCAATCTGCTTCTGGGTCTCGCCACATTTTATCAAAGCATTTCCTACAATAGTGAGCAGCACAAACAAAACATCACTACCATTATTTCCTGGACAGGAGTTAGTACAATCTAGAAACTAGGACTGTAACACAGGCCAACCATTGTCTTTGGAGAATAAACAAAATATTTACAATGAGTACAAGTATAGTACATATACTCACCATATGCAGTCCCAGGACCAAATTCAGTTCCTGAATCAATCATGGATTGGCCCAATAGTTCATAGTTGTTCATTCGCGTTGGGACCTTTTTTTCCAGTTTCTCATACACAAATTCTTCCAGTCGGACATCTGGAATTACACGGGAAATTCAATTACAAGGTCATGAGACAAAAGTTATGCAGCTCGGTACAGAAAGAAAAATTCAATAAGTGATCACAAAATAGCTGCAGGCTACCACCAATTGGCTTGTTAATTTATTTTATTATCCTTTAATGTGGAGTGGTGAGATGTTTTTTCCCTCTTGTAAGGAGGATGAAATGCTGAATTTGCAGATGCCATAATCATCTTGCAGCTTGCAAATGTTCAATACCACATGTTAAATTCATTGTCAATGCACAAAACACACACAAAAATTGCCATTATTGTGTTTAATTAGGAATAATCAGCAAAGTCTTACTTGGATTGGGCTGTAATAAGACTTCAGTCTGCTTCATAATCTTTTCTGTCCATTGTTTTGTAGCCTCAGCTCTTACCAAAAGATTCTCCAAATGGGCATCCAACTCTGTCTTTTCAGCCTGACCAAACTTCTCCTCTGTGAACTTTTAACAGAACGAAACACATTTAAAAAAATGACAAAAAACACGTACATCACTTTTTCTTGACTTGAACGTCTATCTCATTTGTCATCAAAACAAATGTAAACGTTATGCGTCAAGCTAATCAAAGCATTAACTTTTAGCGGCCTGTTATGATGCTTATGTGAACCTACTATTAATAATCCCGACCAAAAACATGAAGTTACATATTAAGATGACATACATTGCTGGCGTGAGACAATTATAGAATTGATCGTGTATTATTTTTTGAATAAAACACTGTAAACGCCGAAGTTGCGAAGCTTTCTCAGCATATCAAAGAGTATAAGCTAGCAGCTAAATAGCAATAATTCCACCAGCAAAACATTTTAAACTTACTTGTACAGCACGGCTGAGGAAGGTACCCGCGTCTGCAGCTAACCGCTTAACATTAAAATCCATGACAATTGGAATAACTGGATCTTAATAATACTTTGTTATGTTCTTTTCAAGGTAGTCCTACTTCCATCTCTTTGAAAACGTCACAGAACCAATTTCTTAGTCGGGAGTTCCACCCAGCTGTTGAATGTAGCAAAGATGAAACAACAACAAGAGAGTTCCCTCTCCAGCCAAAGTAGTTGGGCTGATACTGCGCATGCGGCCTTGAGGCGACTTCACAATCATAGTTTTTTCAATTAGTTACTGTTTATAAATCACATTTTCATTCAACTAGAATCTTAATTAGTACAATTTTCACAATTTATGAGTATACCAATAAATTTTAATTTACCAATTTGAGCTGATAGAAATGATCTGAAATTGTTGGGAAATGATTTATGTTAGAAGTTTAATAACACAGTATTTTCTAATTAGGTATGACAACATTATTCCAAGGAAAATCTCAAATTGATAGGAGACATACTGGAAAAGAGCTGGGTTTTTTCCCTCTGTATCGTACATACATAAATAATACCTGTGATATGCAGGTATATTTTCCACATGGTCTATCCAGAAAATTAATAAAATTATACCATACCATCCATACCTGTTTATAAATAAAATATGTACATATACTCACCATATTCATATACAGGTATATTTTAGCTATACACTGATGTGATAGGCATTTCCTTCAACTCTATGACCATCGTAATGTTAGGTGCAATGGAAAACTAATGACAGAATGAATGAATTAATAGTTTTACCTTACATACCTACTATGGAAAGAAGAAACCCAAGCAATTACAAGAAAACATGACAAGTCCACACTGTGAGGCAGGTATGTCATCCTAAAGGCCATCGGGTGGCTCATACATCAATGACAGTACATGGCCAAAGGATTTCAGCTTGACCATCTTTTCCTTTTTTCCTCCTACAAAAATATTGTCAGCAATCACAAACACAGTATTTTAATGACTGACATGAACTCCATGTATTGGAGTCACTTGGGAATAGTGGGAGGAGGCTTGTTTCTCCTATGTCAGTTGACGTATATTTTATTATTATTATTTTTTGTCAAGGCTCCATTCCAAACTATACAGAACATTAAAAATTGTTAGAAATGGTCCAATAACTAACCCGCCCTCAAGATGTTTCTCAGTATATTGTCGATGACAGATTTCATGGAAAGGGTGGAGTTGTCTGTGAATTACAAGGAAATTGACGCAGGAACGAGGGCGATATTTCAATTTCATGATATATTTGTCAACCGTCTCTTTTAAATTTCTTTTAAAAATGTCCTTCATGAAAGTGGACTTTGACAGATAGGGAAAAACAACTCTTCAGGTCTGGATATAATTATGCCAGACATGCACAGTTACCTGCTGTGTGGGAGGAAGTCAGGCAAAGGGAGAAATGGAAATGGAATGGCTTCCCTTCTGTTAGTTAAGTAAGGCATGCTTAGCCGTGACCCATTTACCCACCTCAACTTAACAATGGTGTAGAAGAGTTTTCATCATCAGGTTTTCTTATGTCTTGGGGTCACACAGAGGTGACCATTCTATATGTTTTTAAAATTATTATTCCCATTGTACTGGCATGGAATTTACAGAAAAAAATACACCCAAAGTATACTATATATATATATATATATATATATATATATATATATATATATATATATATATATATATATATATATATATATATATATATATATATATATATATATATATATATATATATATATATATATATATATATATATATATATATATATATATATATATATATATATATATATATAATGAAAAATAAATTGGATATCTCAAATTTAGCTATGTTAAGGCAAGTGCTAAAAATTAAATTATATAGAAGTCAGCATTTTTTTGAAACCAAGAGCCCCTTGGAGGGAAGCATTATTTTCTGTCTTGAGCTGTTCCAGTAGTAAATCTGCTTCTTCACTTCTCAAGAACGGAGCTCGTTCCATAGAGTGGGAAGAAGAAAACCAAATAAAGTCTTCACATCAGCAAAAAAAGAAAAGAAAAAAAAACATCATGTTTCCAGACCTCAAGAACTCTCATCTATTCATCTGGTAGGGAGGAACTTCAATTAATCCCTCTTGCAAATGTGAGTAACATTGTATTTTATTAACAACTCATGCTTTTTAACATGACTCTTATGTTCTTACTCATGTGAAGCACTTGGCAAAGACTGCCTGATTCTTGCATAATGCAACTTTGACACAACATACTGATTCAAGTCTCATTCTGTCTAAGACATTTAAAACAAGACTGTCATAAATTGTCATTCAAAGCACATCTGCAATTTAAGGGCAGTTTTCATGAATAGGACTGAAAGGTGCCATCTGCAAATATCTTATATTAGTGGATAACACAAAGAAATCCTTGAGAGTAACCACCAATTTATGCAGTATTTTGGAACATACTTTCAGCTAGCTCGAGCATGGGAGCATATCTGAGCGTCCTCTTCCTCCAAGTCTCTGGGATTCCTTGGAGACCAGTCTGAAAAAGATAATTAAACATTGCTCAAAGAGACAGGCAACAATTCAATCTCACACCCACACTGTTACTGAGTGGGAATCAAACTCAGTGCCTACACCAAAGTATAATTGATTTTACCATTATAAAATCACCTCACTGAGTTATACCAATTAATTAAATGCTAACCATAATTACTTCATTCAATTTTTCAAATAATGGATTCTGATGGGCGGTATGGTGAGAAAATGGTTAGGATATTCGCATCACAGGTCTGAGATCGAGGGTTCAATTACCGTTTCTGACCCCCACTTGATGCCCACACTTGGCTATAATAGGCTACAGCACCCACTTGACCCGTATGCGGATAATCAGTAAGAAAAATGAATGTATATATGTTTACTGATGGAAAAATCAAGATGCAAAATGCTTATTTTTTAAAGATAAAAACCTACTAAGTTAAGAATATTTCAGATTCAGAGAAAAACATTCATTCCTATAATACTTCACTGCCAAAATTGCTCTAAAAACACACTTATGTGTCAGGCATTTTGAAAGGGTAATTATTTTTATTTTATATGACTTTTACTAAGCTTGTTTGTAAAGTTTGTATTTAAAAACTGCACAACTTTTGGGGAGTTTACGAGTGACTTGAATCATTGTATGTTCCGTTTAAAGCTTTATTTCCGTGATTTATACAGTGATGAATGCCAGTCAACATGTTAAAAGTCAACCAGTATAATGGATAATAAGACTGTGCTCCATATAAAAATATGATACTATTAGAAAGGAATCAAAATTGTTATATTTTTGCGAGGAACAACCAAGTGCCAAAGAAGTGAGAACAAAAAATTCTAGGTTTTGCCTATTATTGTCCTTTGTTGACTGTGTGTCCTTTCCTTTGCAGAATGTATTGGCAGGATGCACAGTGTCATGCTGCTATGAAGTCATTGTAGCTGACGCAGCTCTCCCTATCCCGCCTACACACTCCCACAGCTGAAATGCAAGCCAGATCAGCGTTTACTCTTACAGACCATACCAATGGATTGACTATATGTCCAGACGTATGTAGCCCAGAACAGAATGTTTCAATTTACTGCATCACATTGCAAACTGTTATGTCCCCTATCAAGTAATTGATTCTAAATGTGAGATTCAAACACAGCTCTCACAATTTGGCTGCTGTCCCAGAAAGAGAGAGAGAGAGAGCACTTATGCCTTTCCCTTTAAAAGCTGATGTATTTGTCTTTTTGACAGTATTTCCTCAATGGAGAATTTGTACCTTGCCATTTTAAACTCTGTTTCAGATCGTAAAAGCATGGCAATTGATGTAACACACGTCTCCATATTCACAAAGGAGAGGTAACTGTTAGAAAGGTATTGCCTATTAGATAAGAGGGTCCAGACTGAAAAGCCTTTAAGATTCTACAACAGGTTTTTAGTTTTAATACTGAATTAAGTAAGGGCTTCCGTGTGTATGTGAGGGGGTGGGTTTTTTCCGGGATGAGTGTTACTAGGAAGTTGAAAAGGTCAATAATTGACACACTAATCATTTATTGATGTTTAGGGTGTGATATGGAGAAAAACCTTTGTATTTGGATTTAGGATGTTTTTGCTGTTGTTATTTTATGGAGGGGGTTGGGGGATGGCAGTTAGTTGTTTGCACAATAGATTTGGAGGATAATCCTGGCAGCACTAAAAAAAGAGACACATCTTTAAACAGCTTGTTGATTTTATGAATATTCATTCATTTTCTGAACTGCTTATCCTCACAAGGGTCGCGAGGAGTGCTGGAGCCTATCTCACCTGACTTTCGGGCACGAGGCGGGGGGGACAACCATTCACGCTCATACTCATACCTAGAGGCAATTTAGAGTGTTGAACCAGCCTAGCTTGCATGATATCAGGATGTGGGAGGAAAACGGAATACCCGGAGAAAACCCACGCAAGCCCGGGGAGAACAAGCAAACTCCACAGTTTGGACAACTAAAATCGTGTTTTGCTTATCAAGAAAAATAATCTGGTATCTTTTGCACTACCACTATATTATTAGTTGTTTTTTTGTCAGAAAGTATACATTGTATCTTGGGATTAAAAACACTTTAGACCAGTGCATCAACTATTATAGAAATGTGGATATGAATTCGGTAATTATCAGTGCTGTTTATTTATGGCAGCTGTGATGTTAAACCTATTTTGCTTGAAGAAATGAACTCATTAAGTATTGTATTTTAAACAGACTGGAAGGAAATGCAACAACCTCCTCCATCTGTAGAGCTTTTTTGCCCCCACTGCTGTACCTGTGCCCCGAAGCATGCTCCAATGAAAGAGGCTCGGCTGGCGGTGCATCCCCCGCAACGCATGGTGTCCCTGACAGCTTCATCCAACTGGCTCAATGTCAGAACTCCATGTAGCGCTCCTTGGAATGCACCAGGCAAAGCTGAATAAAACCAACATTTTAGTCGCTCATCATGACTACCCTCCTGGTTCACAAGTTTTTACGTGAGCTTTTAATGTCTGCACCTTTAGCCTTGTAAACATTGAAACGGTTAACACAGTAGGAAGGGGAAAATAAAAAGCGAGTTGAAAGGAGATCATTAGTGCGGAGATGAAAGACTGGATCATGGGGGGGGGGGGGCAGTTAGAGGTTTCCTATATCATAAGATGATGTTTAACTTACCTCAAGTGTTTGTGTATGAAGTGGGTATAAGCTCCTGGGATGTCTTGCCTAGGTTGTTCTTCACTTGGCGGATTTGTCCTTCAATGGCGAGATTAGATTCAATTAGGATTAATGTATAAATATATTAAATGCCATGGTTTACTATTAATTTTATTT
The DNA here is from genome assembly GCF_051989575.1 of Stigmatopora nigra. Lineage (NCBI taxonomy): Eukaryota > Metazoa > Chordata > Actinopteri > Syngnathiformes > Syngnathidae > Stigmatopora > Stigmatopora nigra. The sequence continues at coordinate 7,043,284 of NC_135523.1, read as the reverse complement.
TCTGATTGGGTATAACCAAACAAATAATAGAAATATGCAATAGGATTTGCAGAAAATTACCACTGACACATAGCTTAGAATTATTAATGGATATTTTAGATTTTTATTTTACTCCCTTCACTGTATCTGATCATGTTTTGACAGTTATTTATGAAAACTGCCATCTTGCATAGCAAAAAAATAACAAATCCCAAAAGTTGTACATAAAAAATCAGCATGGGGCTGGACATGGAGAGGAAATCACTCTAAATATGGCACATTCCAGCCGGTTGTGGGAGTGCCCTTTTGGGTGTTTTAAGGACAAAAATTCTTACCAACAACTGCGTTATCAAGCTCTTGAGGGTTCAGTCTCTTTGGGTCTTTCAACTGAGTCAAAACTACTTCCAGAGCTTCAGAACTTGGACCATTCAGCATAAAATGTTCCAAAAATCTGACCACATTCACAAAACAGGCAAAAATGGTTTTGGATAACAACTTTCCCTCCATGGAGAAACCAAATGTTTAGATATATGATAATGTTAAGAATAACTTGTTAGATTCCTTTCCTTACCTAGCTGCAGCCAATGTCACAGCCACACACATATCATCATTCTGGGTCACCCTTATAACTTTCTCCACTTTTTCCAGCATTTCAGGTTGGCCAGCATAAAGGGCCACAATTGGAGCCAATTTAGTCACACCGTCCATTTGACAGTCCTTGTCACAGCCTGAAACAAAAACAGACACAAACATTTCACAACCTATTAACTATTATGAGTAAAATTAGTAGTTTTCTTCACCAGTTTCTTCCTTGCCAGCATCCACATTTCTGAAGAAAGCTTTCAGGCTTCCATTCCTCCAAGGTCCATCAATTGGAAGGACAGCTTTGGGACCTGCTAAAAGTAAGCATTTGTTCATATTCGCACTAATTCAGTTCTTCAAAGGATGCTGTTTGTGTAAATATCATGATAAATAGTGTATCAAATATTTAGTCCTCCCCAAAATATGTCACTCACTACCCTTGGATCCTGTCTAACTTGAAGTAGAGTGATTGTCTTGGTGTGCTTTATTATAAAGTTATCCAACCCAATCCAATTATCGAGCTGTGATTACTTCAGAATAAAAAGTAACACACAAGGAACAAGGAAATCTGATTTCTGAATATTTATATGTAGCAATTGCGGTTTATTTGATATGCAGTAAGTGCAACTCTGTGTTTGTTGTGTGCTGGCAAGGACATTGTGGTAATAAAAACAATTTAATATTAGATGGATACACACACATACTGCTGCAAACGTGTACAGTACTCTACCGTCTTTCTTGCGGTAGGGGTCATTAAGAGGCAAGTCGTACACTGTTCCGGGTCCAAAGAACTGGTAGATGCGTTGAGTCAAATCTTTCACATTAACACCTCGAAATAGGAGAAAAACAAAACTTATTTGTAGCTTCCTGAAATGCTCTAATGGCATGCATTGTTGACTACAGTATGGCAGTTTCATCTTGAACATGTTATATAATTACTTTACAGATATATCCAACAATATTATTGCCGGCCCTGAATAGGGTCATGGATGAGGTCATGCTGAACCTAACTGTTAAATGAGAAAGGCCAGTCACCAGTAAATTGTTGGACATATAATATAATTCCATTGACCTAAAATGTGTCATTTTGGGATGTGTGAAAGGGAGTAGCCATGAAAATGCCAGAAAGTAAACGCACATCCAATGCTTGTAACATGAACCTCAAAACTCTGCTCAGCATTAAGGCACTAGGCATCCCGTTCCAAAAAGTTCTTAGTCAGATGTCCAAATTGTACAACCACAAGACTTTTGGTCATAAATTTGAGTTTGTACTAAAATTGGCTCCATTATGAAATATTTATAACATTTAGCACCTGGAATAAATTAGAGTACAATATTTACCAAAAATTCTGCAAGCACTATAAAGTCTTTGCCCACCCAAATGGCTTTAATAACCCCTATCTCCTACTTTCACACGCCATAATGCACAATGGTGGTGACACATGTCTTTATAAAAACTGTTTTGATAATATAGCCTATGACAAACTGGCTTGCCTGACTCAGTTGTGTACCTCCACACTGACTCAGTGATTCCAACAGGACGTAAGCTTGGTCGCCATAGCATGTCTGCTCGCCTGTCTTCCTGCGGTAGAAAGGATTTGCAGAGTCTGCGCGAAACTCTGGTGTGGGTTCCAGGTCAGCAAGAACTTCTTTGAGTTTGTCTGGATTGTATATCCAGTGCATGGGCTGGGCTGCAATGGAGAACACAGACAAACACAGACACAAAACTTAGAGGGAAAAAAAAACATAGTGAAACTGTCAAAGGTCATTTGTGACTCATTTAAGATGTTCAGACTGCTAATCTTTTAGTCAGTTTGTCAGAACAGCGTGTTGTTGTTTTTTAAGCAGACACCTCAAGATGTTGTATGTACTTTTGAGGTTACATGGTAAAATAAACAAAAACTAAATCATCATAAATCCAATGTCTATCAAATAAAAAAAATGGATGTTTACTTGAACTATTTCCTACAGTTTCCATCTTTTAGAAAACAACTGACTCAATTGAAAGTTCTGCACAGTAAATATGTCTTTCATAAAGGGCAGAGCTGTTTTAAACTCTGAAAATTATTAATTATTCAACGTTTTGAAACTCACCTCAAAACTCATTATTATTATGCTTATGCCCTTGCTAGGGCTTAAATTCCATAAAATTAATCTTTATGATTAGTCATTCCTTTAATTTAATCCTACTGTTGAACTTTTTTTGCTTCAAAAATGCATATGTAACTTTGGTTTATGGTGAATTTATATTTGCCATAATTATTTTTTAACATTAATACTATCAGGCATTTTATCTTACCTGCTGCATCTGCTACTGCAGCCCCGATAATGGCCCCAATGGCTCTGTCTTGCACAGTTAAGGCCATCTGCTCACAGAAAAACAATTGTAAAAATAAAACATTTCATTCAACATATATTTAGAATGTGAATGACTATTAATATGGATATCACTATCCTACAGTACATAATGTATGCATGAAAGAAATATTCAATTTGAAGTGTCCAGCTTCAATACATATTATAATCTGTAAAGAACAATGATATATAACAAAATGTAGGATTTATCTAAATAAAATAAACAAGATTAATAATTAATAAACAGGATTCATCTATAATTCCTGTTGACAATTCTCTCATAAATAATACATTCTAAGTATTACAGTATATTTAAGACTAATACTTAATGTAAAAGTGGATGCATAATGATATGCGTCATATAAAAGCTAATTGGATTCATGTTTATTCTTACCTTAGCCTTTCTATGTGACCTTGTTGGAGTCCACTTGAAATGTTTTGAAACATTACCAGATCGTCCCCTCCTAAATTTGGGGGAAGGGTAACACTGGGGCCCCTGATAAGGAAGGGTCCAATGACAAAACAGAGGATGTTGGTCAAATGCATCATCAACTTTTAAACCTTCAGATAGATTGTAACAAATAGTGGTATACTGAAGTGACTTCTACACTGTGCAGAGGGCGACTAGAAGCCAATCGGATGTGCCATGCTCACTCTCTGTGTACACCTTCCACTCCATTGCTTCCATCTCGATGCTTTCCCAGCTGATCCCCATTGGTAATTCCAGTCAGATGAGGCCCTTACAAAGCCTGGCCAGGCTTCATTTATCCTGGATGTCTCTTGGGGATTCCATCAATTTCTCTTATGGCCCTCTAAGTGAACAAAATAGACTCAACCAATCAATTCCAGTTAACAACAATGAACGCAAAACCAAATAATGTCATGTTTACCGAAAACGATCAGTTATTGTCTATTAATTCTACCTTGCAATGCTTGCTGAGAATAGATTGTTGAAACAAGTTACCTTTGTAAAAAAAATTGCATATATTGTCTAAAGGTGACATTATTTTTTTTTACATACGCTTAACTTAATAACTAACAGGAAACAAAACAAAGACATGACTTTGGTCTTCAATGCTGGGAATACAAAAAAATAAGATCCTCCTCCAGATTGAGTAAAACAAAAATAACAGACTGGACATCTATCAATGACAACCAGGAGATGTAATCATGTGTGTGGGGGTAGCATATATTTAGGAGTAAAGAGCATCTGGCTGGACTGTGGGAGGGTGCTAATGATGCCCAAACCTGTAAAGAAAGCACATTAAGACAAATTCGATGAACTTTATCATCACCGCGATGGATGATGAAGGCAAGCATATGGACGCATGACAGTACATTTTTAGTTTGACTAATTTTAGTTTCGGCTTTATCACTAAAGATATATATTAATTATAAAGCTTCCTTTTATATTATATTATATTATTATATTATATTCCTCCAATATAAAAATTACACAGCTGTGTAATACAGAAAAAATATTTTATAGAAGTTCTAGTGGTTGCATTTCTCTCCTGTCTATCTACATAACTGAGTATTTATGGATTTAAAAATTACATAGTAAGAAATACAGTAAAAAGAAATTTTAATAGTACAAGTATCCATGAGTCATTCAACAAAAAACAAGAACACATACTGTAAAAACATATCTGTTTCTTTTAAACAAAAATTCAAAATACATACAGCACTATGTCATGCTTTTTTGCCTGATGTTAATTTTGTTCTGTAACAACTTCAACACAGCCTAAATACAAATAAAAATAAATTCAAATATCAAGGTTAAATTGCACTTGGGATCACATGTTACCTTTCACCTCTTTGTCCTGCATTAATAAACTGAATGCTGATAATTCTTCTACTGTATGGCTCCTCTTCCAGTGCGGTAGAGGAAACTGTAACAGGAGAACGGTGCTAAGCACTACATCAGCATCCGGCCGCCTATATCCTCTCCTGTCATCTGTGCTATGCCACTGACGGCATCCTATGAAAGATAGTGCCAGATGACTGAAAATTAACCAGTACTTGTCTCAATCATGCATAGATTTAATCAGTTAGATTACTAATTTCCGCCAAAACTTTTGCTGAAATATAAAAGCAACACTTATGAATTGACATTGTAGTAAAATATAGCAGAGATGATGTTTACAGCAATATAATCTGTAGGCTAATCTGCACATGCATTGTTTCCACAAGCCTCTGTGCTCAGCTGCTGTTTATGAAAGCATTTTGTGCGGCACACGTTCTTCGTGGTTCACTTTGGCTCATGTTTCTTTCTTCTTTTTGTATGGTTCAAATAACACAGTTGTGGTTTTCTTCTCTTGCCTCCATTTTTTTCTGGAATGCTGCAAGCAACCACTTATAGCTCAGTTAATGTGATTACCCAAACCTTTCTGCACAGCCTACACTATACCGAGGGTATATGTATTGGTTTGCATTGTTATGTAATGCATTTTTAGAAAAAGTAAGAAAAAAAGAACATCACGATGAGACTGTTCTCGTGTAATAATTTAGACTTTTTTTCCCATTCCTTTCTAGATTCAAGCCCATCTTGCCCTGATTTATGTTAAGATGCTCTTGTCCTTTGTATGACTTTAAAGAAGGATCAATACAATCTCACTTGGACTGTTTGTTTGCTGCTTTTTTAAATAACAAGCAGAGAATTTATTATTACCATTATATTTTTTAAAAGTAACAGTGCAACATGAGTTTAGCCTGCAGTTTGTTATTTGTACACCTAAAAAATACATTTTATTCCCTTCTAATATCCATCCCTATCTCTACCCCCCCCCCCCCCCCCAATAAAGGGGCATTGTAAACGTTGGATTTCTCAATTTCTAGGTATATGTTATCAATAAAAAATACAAATATAAAAATAAACTCTGCAACCTATGACATCTCACTGTATAGGTTTATTCACCATTTATAGGCATACTAACGATCTTATTAGTGGACAAATCCTGAATGACCTTTTTGTCATTGTACTATGCCATAACTGGAACCAATGTGTTCGCTCACAGTGGAAACAATAGTGTCGTCAGATTGTTAATTGACACTGGTAGTAGATAGCGAAGAAGGCCTAAAAGGGTTTCATTGTAAGACATAATGCATATGGGGGCTGTGACAATTAGTGGGATGGTGTACTTAATCAGAAAAGAACTATAAAGCAGCCATTCAGGATCTACACATATACAGATCAGAATATTTTGCCATAATTAGGCCATAATGGCTACCAAACCAGAACAATTCCACTTGTCACTAGCAATTCTAGGTCTAAGAAACTATTTAAAAATGTATCTTTATATGTATAGAATCTGGGTATGTGTGTTAATCTATTTTTCCGTGTAACAATGAGGTCATTCATAAGAATCAACAGTAGCAATGTTGAGTTAATTATCTTTGTTGAATTATGTAAGATATTATGGTATTAGTGGGGCACGGTAACCTATTGGTTAACACGCCTCGCCTGTCAGTTCTGAGATCGAGGGATCAATCCCTGGTGGGTTCCGAGTTCCAGTTTGCATGGTCTCCCCGTGCCTGCAATGGGTTTTCTCTGGGTACTCATTTTATATTCTCATATGTATATAATGATCATATAATCTTAGGGGGTGCTCATTTTCTACACTACTTGTTGATCAGCATCATTTTGTTTTAGGAAAACTATCATTTTAAGAATGAGTGCATGTCTTTTTGGGGCATAGAATATTAGACACTGCACAGGGGTTGGGTGCAGAGAATATTCAGTATGACTCACATGTACTTAAACAAAATCTACATGAACAAGAAGTTTTTGTGTTTCACATCTTCCACTAGGCCAAGGGTGGCCAAGTCCGGTCCTCGAGAGCCCCTATCCAGTCTGTTTTCCATATCTCTCTACTCTACCACACCCGAATCAAATGATCAACTCATGAGCAAGCTGTCCAGAAGTTTCATTTCAATCACGATTATTTGATTCAGTTGTGTTGGTGGAGGGAGACATGGAAAATAGACTGGATAAGGGCTCTCGAGGACCAGACATGGTCACCCCTGCACTAGGCCCAGCGAATGAGTGGTAAGTGCTCACCCTGGCTTGCGTGGGTTCTCTACCGGTACTCCAGTTTCCTCTCACGCTCCAAATTATGCACAATAGGCTGGTTGGACATTCCAAATTGCCCCTAGGTATGAGTGTGAGCATTATGGTTGTTTATCTCCCTGTGCCCTGCGATTGGTTGGCCACAAATTCAAGGTGTCCCCCGCCTGGTGCCCGTAGTTGGGATAGGCTCCAGCACCCCCTGCGACCCTTATCTTGTGAGAATAAGCGGTTCAGAAAATGAATGTCTTCGAGTACAAGTCATTTGCAATGCATAAACCAGGTTTAAAGAGAATATATGTGTAGTTTATTCGGGAAAATATGTGTATGTTTAAAGGAAAGGACTTAAGGTAAGTTAAACGGGTAATACAGAAGTCTGAGTTTGTTTCAATGTCTTCTGCAATGTAATGCGGTGTCAAACGGAAGAGGATGAGGGGGAGGGAAGAGAGAACAAGGGAGGGAGAGAGAGAGAAAGAGAGAGAGAGAGAGAGAGAAGGGTGCACAACTACATCTAGTCATACGATCACACTGTGCTGTCATCCTTACCCGAATACAGCCCATCTCTCTGCGACTGTGGTGGTCCTGCTCCATTTTCATCGTTTCGGGAACATGGACAAGCTTTAAGGCTCACTGCTCGGGCTCGTCCACTTGTCAAGTACCCCAATTCGTCCTTCTGTTGGCACAATTGAGAGTAGTAATGATGGAATATTGGAGACAGTGCGCGCTGTGGTTAATCAACTGCAAGGTGCTTCCAGCAAACCATCGGGTTACATGGGAGACTGCGCAGGTATTCGACTTAGCCCAAACCCTCCGAGATGGGGTGCTTCTTTGCCACGTTCTCAACAATCTCAGGGCTCAATCGATTAACCTCAAGGAGATCAACCTGCGACCTCAAATGTCACAGGTAAGATAAGCGAGATATAGCCTGCTTGCTACTTTGACGCTGTCATACGCTAACTGCAGACTTCTTTACCAATGAAGCTACTTTGAAGCTCACAATTACCTGTTAGCAAATAAACTCCCACAAAGTGTGACCAATATGTGCATCAAATAGCACAGAGGTAAGGAACCTGTGGCTCGGGAGCCATATGAAGCTCTGTTGATGGGTGCATATGGCTCTCTGCTAACCTGTGAGCTAAACATATGGTAACTGTCAGTGAGAGTTGATCCCCCAACGTATCAATAGGAGACTTTTTCGACATAAAGTGGTGAAATCCTTTTTTTTTTTAAATTGACAGTTTTTCTTTTAAATTCTTAGTGTGGCTGTCAAGGAATAATATTTGAAAGTATGAATTGTTCATGGATCTCGCAATCAAAAATGTTTCTGACCCCTGCGATAGCAGAATAAAATAATTTGGGATTGAATTATTACCGATTTCGGGATTTTCAAGTATATCCCAGCTTTATCTCTAATTTGGCAGTGTTCTTCATGATCTTTTTCAGTCCTAAAATAAGAAAACATGTCACTGATCGTTAACATTTTAACCCTATGCAACGCAAACTGTTGCTTAGAGAATGATCCAAGATTAATTCCATATTAATTCAACCTAATAAACCGAGAAAATATTCTCTGAACGATACAAATCAGTGAATGGTTGATAAATATACCCAACAGATGAGTCCCATTGGGAATAGGTTTAATTTTGTCATCTAATTTCCTAATTTTCTCAACCACTTTATCCTTACTAGGGTTGCAGGAGGTGCTGGAGCCTATCCCAGCTGGACCAGAGGCGGGAATTGCATGCCACGTTTTGAATTTTTGTCCTTTTTATCCCATTTTTCGATTAACCTTGAATGCAATGCTTATTTGCACCATATACACATCAACAACAACAACAGCACATCATTGTACTAAATCAGTTCCATTGTCCACATTACATGGAATGATAAAAAGTTGTGGCCACAAGGTTCCTATTTGTCAGATACCATTTCCCTCAATAACATGACAGTGGGCCAGATGATTATTGAGTGTTGGGTTTAGTGACCACGCAGTCAGGGCAAAACTCATCTACTAAGCCCGTTAGAAGTACTTTAGTTGGACACAGTAACAAACATTAGAAAAAGAAAATATCATTTGTATTGATGTAGTGCCGCATGGAAGTGGAGTTGTATGACGCTTGTTTCCTGGAAAAAAGCTCTCCAAACACAATGCCCCAGTGGCCGGGTCAATATAATACACAGTTACTGTTTTTTTTTCACAATCGAATAGGGTATCCGCTTGTCAGCTGCAGCAGGTCAATTGCACAATTTAAATAAGCATAAGTGCCTAAATGGCAATGGAAACAAGTACCGAAGGATCTTTTTACCCATGCAAAACTTGATTATAGATGTAAGAGGAGAAACATTTACTGCAAGTACTTAAGGTTGCTGCTAATAGTAACCATTACCAAAGTAGAAAGCAGAGTGATTGAGTTTTAGCGTTTTGTGTCAGTCGTGACATATGTAGTAATAGGACTGTAATTTATACACAGTGCCTGACCAGACTATGATTGGGTTATTTATAGGCATAGTTTGTTTTATTCATGGTTGAATGGCTTACTCACACTGGGAGCCACTAGTGGTGCTACATGTAGAGCAAAATGAGTGTGGAGACATGGCTGGAAATGACAAATAGTCCAAGTGCTTGGATATATGCATCATGATTTCATGCAGTTTATCTTGGGTTCATTTGTACTTTGATTAATTCTAGTATCCGAGGGTACAATTTATCCGCGCATTTAATTCTCTATAATTCATAGTGCTGACTTTGTTCAGTTGAAAATCAGTGTCACTCTTCCCTTTTCTCTAACTTACATTTACGTAATTGAGGGTGGAGTAAATTTCCCTATTTTGCGCATAATTCATGAGGGCTCCTGGCAGTTATTTTGTCACTGGGCAGTGACAACACGTGACCACTGTGCGGCCTTACCCGTGGGACCTTGAAGATGGGAAGACAAAGGCAGTGATGGGACCGGCCTACAAAGAGACAGTCTGAGTCCCTACGGACTCATATATCCAAGGATGCAAAAAAGAAACCCCCAAAAAACCCTGAAGGGGCTTGGCGCAAGTGTGCTTGTGTGGGCTGCGTAATTAAAGCATCAGGGGCTCCAGAGTGTTTGATTTCGCAATTGGGACAAGTTGCTTCTTTTTCGGCAACCATTTTTCTTCATGTTTTATTGGTCTCAGTTTGCTTGAAGTAACTGAGAAAGGGAGTCATTACTACAACAACAATAAAGAGACCTCAGCCTGCTTGTGAGGAAAAAACATGGCATGAAGTACCTTCCATGAGCTTTTCCATTCAGGGAATTATTTGCTTTATACTGTGGTAAAATTGATTCTAACTTAATGGATAAAATATTGAATGTATGGGTGAATGATATGATAACTTATTTTCAAGTTAGGCCAAGATACACTATCAAATTCGCAGCTGGTCCTCTAAGAACAAACACGGAGTCCTTTCATCATGGTTTTACAAGGCTGTATTTATTCAATTATAAGGCTTAGACAGCCACAGTAACTCCCACATTTTGCTTTTACCAGATTTTTTAAAGTTTTATGAAACAGCTTGTTTAAGTATAAATCACAAATAAAATACAAGTTGTTTTTCACTCCCTGTGTTCGGGAGGCTACCTTCGTGATCAAAAACACAAGATTCTGGAACATTGTCGCAACCCTTACAAAAGGTGAACACATCCCACACAGACCAGCGACAGCACAGAAAATCAGGAAACAGAATAGAGGAAGGAAGTGAAACTAAACATGCCCCCAATGAAGCTCAGCCCAATGCAACAACGACGCACCAGACACAAAGAGGAAAAAAATCCATTTCTCTTCACCCTGAAGAAATAAAACGTTGCTTGTGCAGATCCGCCTTCTAAAGCTCTTCATTTGTGGAAAGTGAAAACGAGAAGACGCCGCCCAAGCAAGAGTGTGGTCTAATTCTAATAGCGTCAAACAGAGCAGGGAGAGTTCAAAGTATTGTTTTACAATACTAACACATACTTCACCAACAAAAAGATGCCATGATGATTTCTTTTAAACATTTATGAATTGCCACATACTAGTCCTTCAGATATCTCTCCACAGCAGGTACCTCAGAGTATGCTACAAGACATCATACTGTTGCTGATTACTTTTGTACAGTTTTAGAACAGCGTGATACATAATAAATGGTAACTATGTATATTTAATCAAGCAGACACAAAAATGTGTGATGTAAAACACTGAGGGGAAAACTTTTCAAACAGAGCTGTGCACACAGCATGTTTCAAAGACTGCAACGCTTGCAAGTCACTTTCACAGACAAACGTTTGAAACTGAACAGCAGACGTTTGATGTGGATGAGTATTTCGTTTCCATTGGTACGTATGTGATGGATACATTTGTTATGTCATATGAGGGCAGGAACACCTGTCAAGATTTACACCTATAATATGAATTTGTACAGCATGTAGGCGGTAAAGATTTGGTTCTTTTTTTGCAGTAGTAGTAGTAGTAGTAATAGTACAGTGGCATGTCAAGTCCAAAAACAAATACTAACCCACAACCCTTTATTTACAGTACAGCTAGACTGGAATGTTTAATGACATAGGCAACATTTATTGGGTAATCATCTCATCTAACTTTCTGAACCGCTTTATCCTCATTAGGTTTCGGGGGTGCTGGAGCCTATCCCAGCTGACTTCCGGGCCAGAGGCGGGGGACACCCTGAATTGATGGCCAGCTGGGCACAAGGAGACGGACAACCATGCACACTCACATCCATAGCTAGGGGCAATTTAGAGTGTCCAATCAGCCTACCATGCATGTTTTTGAAATTGGGGAGGAAACCGGAGTACCCGGAGGAAACCCACACAGGCCCGGGGATAACATGCAAACTCCACACAGGTGAACGTGACCTGGATTTGAACACAGGTCCCCAGAGTTGTGAGGTGGACACGCTAACCACTCATTTTACTGGGCCGCCCTATTGGGTAATCAGTCTGAGAGTAATGAATGTTGACATTGAAATCCCAAGATTCTAATTTTCCATGATGACTAGAATATTTTGTGTATTCAACACCTAGAATTAATACTTTTTCATTATGCTATATATTGCTAACAAAACACACCTTTTTCACCTCTACTCAAAGCAAGTATTTAATTAATTTCTCATTTTCAACGTGATCTATTCTTCCACACTATTTTGCTTTTTATATAAAGCAGATTTTCATGCAGCGGGATTAAATCAGAATGTCAACAGAATGGTAGTGCAACCATGCATGTCAATTTATGGCACTGTGCTTTACTATTCCAGTGCTGCTTAGTCCAGTCACATTGGTATGTTCCACAGTGTCACCTCAATATCATGCATGTCCTGCTCTATGCATGGTCTCTTTATATAGTTAATGGCGAAGGCAAGATTATATAGCATTGTACTGGTTCGCCTATATACTGGTCTTGCACAGAGCATACTGAATTTTCTTCCATCACCAAGGCAACAATACAGCGCCAATCCCAACCAATACAGACCTCTGCTTTATATTATGCTAATATACGAATAAGGAATTGTCTTTGTTAATTGAATTAGGAGTTATTCAGGTTGAATGTGCCTGCTATGAATATCATATTACAAAGCTTGGAGGTCTCAATTTAGTTAATAACCATTCTGGGAAATCTATACCGGCCAACGATCGAACTCATAGATTTAAACATAGTCAGGTACTCTTGCCAAATGATCAAATAACTCTGAAAATGGTCCATTGAAAAGATTAGTTTAACACACACACTTTTGTGCTCAAAGTATATGTTACTATAATTCAACGAACAAATATCAAAACCTATTTTGATGCTCAAGTCCTGCAGCAATTTGTCTGTCACATTTTTCTTTCAGTGTCACTATGGTGGAAAACTGAAGCCTTGTCAGGTGCTCATTGCTAAGACCAACACACTAGCCTAACCGTGGAGTATGGGTAGCATGAATACAGCTAAAGCCTAACACATTTCAGCAGAATATTGACTTTATGGGGGTGGTAGGCTGCAGTAGGAACATTGATGCACAAGGTTAAGTGATGGAAGACTGGGAATTCCCTTATTTGCGTAACGATAAATAATAGGGAAAGCGTAAGACTCCCTGCATAGAAGTAAATCGTTTTTACGTGTAAGTTCGAAGATCTAACATTTCACTAGGTAAACCTGAATTATCTGATGAAATAGAAATCAACCGCTTTGTATTATTTTAGCCAACACAAATAAATTTAACTGGCTATTTTATTGTAATTGTAGTTTTTGATCATTTAAAACCACGTATGTCACTTTTTAAATTCAACATGCCATTTTCACCAGCTCACCAGTAAGACAAGAGTTGCGTTCTTGTTGCAAACAAGATTTATATCACACATTGAAGCATTAATTCAAATCCCTCCCCGCAACTGGGGGATGGGGTTTGGGCTTTGTGTTTATGTTAGGGTCACTGGGGTTTAAACTAGAATTTCATGGAAAATGGCTTTGGAAACATTTATTGGCATTGTGGGGGAGGGAACATACTGAAAGACAGGGTGTGAGTGTCTGTGTTAGGGAGGAGGGTCTTGTCTCCTGATTGTCTTTGCATTAAGAAAACTGAGAGACTTGGAAAATTGTATAGCATTCTGTCGTTATACTGAATACATGTTATCATGCTATTTGTTTAATGTATATGCAGTACTCTGGATAGTGCACTTTGTTTTTGTTGTGAAATTTTACCCTTATTGTCATTGGAAAAGAGGGGAAAAGTGTGTCTTATGGGAGTGCTATTCAAAAAGAGTGTGGATGGGATGGTAAGGGTAGAAACATGCTTTTAGTTCATACTATCTATTCAACAATTGGATTACATTTTTAGAGGCGGCAATGTCATGTTGCTGTAAAAAAACAACAACAACAACGCTGTTGAGGTGCCTGAGTGAGAATCATTCTGAGAGACAATCATTTACTGTCGATATAGAACCTCATTAAAACCTGAAATAGATCACAGTAAGAAAAAGTGTTAAAGTTCTATATTAGAAAAAAAAATAACACATTTTGGATCTCGAGCAAAACAACTTATTATTTAGGAATAATGGCAGAATTTTGCTTGTTACCTTGTTGCTTTATTCAGTGACACATTTAAAAAGTGTCAAACTTCTCACTAAGCTGATTAAAAAACAACTTTTAATGTACTCCACAGGGTTATTTAAATTACAGCTTTCCAATTTAAACAATGGAAACATTAATTCAACCACTGAAAGTTCATAAACAACTGAAAAACATAAATATGTCGTCATGACTTGACTTCATATAATGAAGCTTTATTTTAAAATGGAAAAATATATACATGCACACAGTGCAGTAAGTACTCTGCCTTTCACTAAAAGGATATGTTCTAGTTTAATCCATTGTTTTGTTATTCTTTTGTTCAATCTAGTTCATCCTTCTGTATTTTTTTCATGGTTTGGAAGGTGCTTTTAAAACCAAAAACATGTTTTAATTAAAATTGTGAAATGGTGTGGCAAGCTGATTGGGGAGACTGAGCTTCACCTCGTATCTCATTATGTCCAACAGCTACACAGAATAGCCATCTCAATTAAAAGACATGTCTCCCAACCTCACAATGGTGAGTTCCAGCTGCTCTCATCACGTTGGAGGTTCAGCATACGTGACTGTAAATCCATTCACTATAAAAACAACTCTACAATTAGATTTTTAACATAATGCACTATAAGAACACCTACCCAAAGAGGACAAGTGTGCTACTGTGGCAGAGAAAAGAAAATAGTCCCATAAAGGAACGATGATAAGATGTAATGTGGAGGTGAATGCCAAAGATAATCAGTGTCATGGCCTGAAAAAAAATGGATGGCAAGGCACCAATAGGCGGACAATGTCAAATGTAATGTTAGTCTCCTGGGTCACCACGCCGACTGTCAGATAAAACTGTGGTTTTATCAGTGTCTTTGTTTATGCGTCACTTCTCATTTCCTGGTTTAACATAACACACAGAGGTGTCATAGCTGAGAACTGATGGTTTCAATTGTTTGGCAGAGATCGGCTAAGATTTGAGACCTTAAATAGATTGAGAGAGAATCACACAATGTACGTTTCTCAAGCCCAAAATTGTTCCTGTATAATGAATAAAAAGAAATAGATTTGAATGGATTACCACAATTAAATGTACTTATGGACAATATTGAAATCTTTTCATCAGATACCTATATGTATGTTTCTTCAACAAGAACCCACATAATGGCATTACGTTCCCATATTCAATGCTTAAAATTGTGTCTGTTGTGGTAATCGATGGCAGTAAGACTATTGAAGATCTGATTCATGTGTTGCTTCCTTCATTTGAGGTCCAAATTGCAATGTTATGGGTACCTTGCATACATAGGTGGGACATATTTATACTTTTCAATATGATGCAGTGCAAATACAAATGTATGACAGCTGTTAACTGCACTGAATTACAAACTCACCATGCTTTCTATGTGCATGATGATCATTTATTGGTACTCATCAAGGTTCATATAGGATAGGCAAGCCTTTAGCCGTGCAGCAAGTAGTGAGCATACACAAGCTGGATTTCATTATGCTCTACAAGACGCACGGGGGCCATAAAAAGGCTTCATCTTGTTGCTATGGAGCTCGGAGTTGTATGTAGGAATACATAAGTAGAAACTGGATACATATTGAGGACACAAGACACAGCCTGCTTGACACATATCAAAGAACAGCAGTAAAATGACTTCACTCTCAGGCCTCATTTTATTTATTTTATATTCCAGATGGTTGATCAATGTTTAAATACATATAGTGTTTGTATTTAAAGGTCTTTATCCACTATTATTTCATCAACTTTAGATTTATACCTCAAAAAAGAGGTAGTATGTTAATTCTAAATGATGTCGCCTTATTTCTCCTAGAGGTTATACTTGCAGATTTCATTGTAAAATGCAAAATATACTGACATCATGTGACATGGTTTCTGTGACATGACAAAGGGACTTAGTAATTCTGTCACAGGATCAAAAACAGTTTGGGGGCATTAGTGCGTGAAGCATATGTGGGCAGCTCTAAAGAGGTAGGTTAAACTGGTCAACTTTTAGTTGCATGCCACATATAAACAAAATTAGCATTAGATTTCATGCCTTTGGATAATTTAGAGCTCTTGTCATAATTGTTTTTACGCTTGGTCACCACATACATTAAATTCATAATTCTTGTTCTCAAGGGGGCACTTAATGATGTGTTTGATGAAGATAGTAGTAGCCTACATAATGTGCAATTTGTAATATGGATGAAACTGTTTCTCCTAACACATCACTAGATTTTGCATAGAAATATTGGAAGAAAGAACTCTTTACAGTTTGTTGCATATATTTCCGCACCCACTGTTGAGGAAGAGCATGAACTTCAAAGTTCTTTAATGATCAACGGTCCAACTCAAAGAATCAAAGAGTCATCAGCCAGATCCACCATTTATTTTGACGCTTAGACACATGAGTAAAGAATTAGCTAGTCAAACTTGATTTAACATTCTTATTTTTACCCAAGAGAAGGAAGTTTTTTTTATCCCACTCAAAGAAAATTTAATTGCCCTATTGCTTATTTCCTTCGATGTTCGAATTAACTTGGTAAGAAAAAGAATACTTTTAACTGTCAAACTCTTGCATATATGCCTGTGTATATATATATATATATATATATATATATATATATATATATATATATATATATATATATATATATATATATATATATATATATATATATATATATATATATATATATATATATATATATATATATATATATATATATATATATATATATATATATATATATATATTTGTATACACACATATATATATATATATATATATATATATATATATATATATATATATATATATATATATATATATATATATATATTTGTATACACATATATATCTATATACACATATACATACATATAAAGAGCATCCATTGTATTTTTTGTGTCTGTCTTAAGTACAGTAGATGCTGTTTAATATACTGCAGAGCTGTGCATTCCTGTACAGTACAGCTTATGTCCCAATTCATTTTACTCTTAAAATCTTTATTTTTAGTTATGGGTACTTGCAGTACACTAATGCTCTAGTGATAGTTTTCCATCATGATCACTTGACTGCAATGTTGGGGGGGTCAATTTGAGAGGATTCTTAATTCAACCAGTCAATAGGAACAACAATGTTACTTTCTAAATGATACTATATTATATAGTATGTGACATCATATTTGATATTTTTTTTAATAGATGAGATAAAGCTGACAAATGACAACATACACATTTTTTTAGAGGTCTGTACTCTCGTGACATTTTGTCCTCTGAGTTAAGCCTGAAGTTGCTGCCAGTGTAAAAAGTTCCTCTTTGGCTTCCCCTCAACTGTCCTCAGCGCTTTGTAGCCTACACACTGTGCTTCATCTATGTTGTGTGAAGCTGCTTCCCTTAGATAATATGCTGATTCCTGAGGGACTCTCTAGAGAAAGCAGGCGAACAAGATGTGCTTGTACGATAAAATTGACTGATGTGTACAAATGTAACCATGCAATAATATGGTTGCCGTACTCACTTTCAGCTCCCCTGCTGCTCTTACTCGGCACCTTATCAGGATCTTACTGGCTTAGGGCTTGTTTTCTTGTTTGTGAAGATGTCTGCCAAAACTCATTCAGTAAAAGTAGAGGAGCATATTAGATTTTATGCTCTATTCAGAGAAATCACATTATGCATTGTATATGAATGAGGGTGTGTTGAATAACAGAACATGTCGTGAAGCTTTTCACCTTCAACGAACCGATTCCTTTTCTGAGATGTCTATGAATACATTTTTTTTCTCTTTGTTGAATTCTAGGTATCAGCCAGGTCGTCGAAGACTAATTTTAACAAATTATGATTTTTAAAAATACTTCATTCAATTCACGGTATCGTGGTTGTTTAGCAGTTATAATGGTTACTGAATATCTTTTGAACAGTTAGAAATTATTTAAGATTTCTAACTTATTTCAAAACAAGTGATCACTTGAATGCTGATTTTTAGGTCTCATCAATTTATAAAAAAATGTTTGATATATTTTAATTTCAATTTAGTTTGTTTCAGTTTTAATGGTGCATAATGCACTTTTTTTCTGTGAAGTCATGTGGTTAACCCGTCCCATGAGTATGGGTGGATAGCCATTTGGCAAAAAACATAATTTCCTGAAAAACATTCTTTCATCAAAAAGCACCTCATTTCCATCCTGTATCAATTACAGGAAGGATGGCAGCCACAAGTCAAAGATACGAGCATTTACGAACTTGAGTTTGGTGACACCTTTTCTCCTCTTTTGCACCCCTGCTTTTCATATACATGCATGACATAGACATGATTTTTTTTATACATTGTTAAAAGGATTTCTTTAGATCTTAACAAAGGATCTTAGTTTCAGTTATGCCAATTTCCTTCAAGTTTTTGGCAGTTAGCCTCCCAAAAAAGAATAATTTCATTCATTGGTCTAAGTATTGGAGTTATATTCCTAAAACCTAAATAGATAGCATATTTTCAAAGGTCAGTTGTAGTTTTGAGTCATTAAAAAACAACAACAGCAAAAACTCTCTGGATACATAATACATTGCAAAAACATTTGCATTTTCTGCTCTGAAATTAAATAATTCCATCATTTTCAAGAGAGTGAAATTAGACCAAACTATATAAAAAGACACATGCCTCGGGATATACAATGTGTTAAGTTATTGCTGTTGTTATTGTTGTTTTTGTTGAAAGTAATGTTGCTTGTTCATACAATTGAGCATGGACACTGATAACTTTTTCTTCCCATCATAGTTCCTGTGCCTGAAGAACATCAGGACTTTTCTGGCGGCATGCAATGATACATTTGGCATGAAGAAAAGCGATCTGTTTGAGGCTTTTGACCTTTTTGACGTCAGGGATTTTGGAAAGGTAAGATTTTCAGTGGATAAAAATAACAAATACTGAGGAGGTGTTGCATGTTTTTAGCCTCAAAATCTCATCAAATATTGAAATAGTCACTTACCTCTACAAAAGTATCTACACTTATATACAAATCAAGTACAATTGCTAATATATGGTACATGTTTTTAAGATTAATGTACTTTTTTTGCTGTTGCAATATTTAAATTTGCTAACTTAATTTGATTGCATTTCTAGCACCAATAGGACTGTTGTAATACCACTGTGGTCATTATTGATCTTTTAGAAACCGGTTCATAACATTTCTGTTTTGTAGGTTTGCTATGTTTTCTTTTTCAATTGTATTTCAGGTTTATCATACATTTTGCATTTCCATCGTGACTTTTTTCACCATTTGAAAGTACTCATCTATTCATTTCTTGCTGCTATTCATGTTCAGATGCATTGGGTAAGCAAGAGCCTATATCCTAGTTCAGAACGCCCTGAGGGCCAGATAAGCATTCACTCTCATAATCTCACCACTGATTTTGGAAAAGCAGATTCATTTACCACATACTGCATTGTGTGGCCTGCCTTCCAATTTTTCATTTTATTTTTTTGGTCCAAACCTAAAACTATACCATTTGATAAGAACATATGTGTTTGCAGTGCTAGTGTTGCACCAAGCACTAAGGGTTTCCAATTTGGCTTTTTCCTGACTTCCCCTAATCCTGTTTGGTTTTTTAACATATCCACTTTTAACTAAACTCTAATGATATTGTACCTTTTTTAAAAGTAAAAGCTGGAGTAAGCAGTTGCATGACACTGCATTTTAATCGCTGGCTCTCATTAGAATAAAATGTCTCAGCAACCCATCTTCATATTGGTTCAAAAGTCTGGGCAAAGGCTCATTACTTTTGAAAAGGTTGCTGACTCTTCGCCTGGAAAGCTGTTAGTGTGTCTGCAGTACTTTGACAAGCCTCAGGCCGACCTTGTAAGGCCCCCATGGGGTTTAATTAGAAATCTTTGGTCTTGGATGCTAGCACACATTATGAGGTGTTTCAACTTTCTTTTTAGAGCATTTGTGTGTGGGGTCTGAGTACTATACAAGACATAAATATATACATGCACTATACATTTTCATGAAATCAGTATACAACTGAGGCCAGTTTAAAAAAACAAAACAAATGCATGACTTTAAAGATTACTGATGAATTCCATCCACTAATTTGGGATATTTTGAAATCATAGAGAAAAGTTTGTTTCTAAAAATCTGCCTTGAAAGTTTGTAAAATGTTTAATTGACAAACATCCGTTTAGGTATGCACTCACACCATAGAAAATTCTGCATCTCCAACTAAGATAATGAATGCAGTTGGATGGAGGAGTGACAACATGCAAACATCACTAGAACCAGAATCTGGGGGTTTTAAAATGTGGGACACATGTGCTCACCATTAATACAGTATATACTTCCCCATCTGCTGATTCATATATTGACAGGAGAGTAGTAGTGTTTGTGAATGAATGATGACATTGATGACAAGTAGTATTTCATATCTAAGGACTTCGGCTTTGGAGATGTAGGGTCACGTGTTTGAGAATTTAGTATGGTTACTCATCTGTATATGTCTATTCTGGTTGAGTGCTCCTGAGCAAGACTCTCTGGTGCTTCATGTTTTGCATGCATCTCACTTTCTGAACTCTTACTGTCGTTGCTGACCTGTTTTCTTCTAATCTGGTTCTCAGTGTTGTGGGATGTCAGAAAAATGGACAAATAAAATAAATTCAGTCCTTGAGGCAGACGGTGATTTTGACTTTCATGTCATCCTGGCTTCTGTAATATTTTTGGAGCATTTATTTTTTCATTCCTCGGTTCGACCTTAATGTTGCGTTATAGGAATGTCAGATGTATAATGATTTCATTTTCAAAAATGTAAAATAGAAGCAACTTCAGAATTAATGTAAGGTAAGACCAACAGAGCAGGATTTTAGAAATTAGGTGAAACAGTAGTACCACGTCGAATCACTCTAATACCTCAAAGTGCAGAGGACCTAGTACACAAGAACATATTGATTGATTGGCTGAGACAATTGAGAAGGGCAATCTGGATGGATGGAGAAAAAGGCGTAACAAAAAGACACAATGAAGAATTATAGCCTGAA
The DNA here is from genome assembly GCF_051989575.1 of Stigmatopora nigra. Taxonomy (NCBI): domain Eukaryota; kingdom Metazoa; phylum Chordata; class Actinopteri; order Syngnathiformes; family Syngnathidae; genus Stigmatopora; species Stigmatopora nigra. The sequence continues at coordinate 7,022,218 of NC_135523.1, read as the reverse complement.
ATATTATTAAACCCAAAGCAATATTGTTTCAGAGAGAAGTGTGTTAACGGAGGAATCATTTTAAAAAGTTCTCTCGAGTAGTAAAGAAAAGGCATCGACTCTCCGCCGGGCCACCCACGGTAATGGTTATAGTCTTAGAAATATGTTCTGCACCCTTGTGTTCCTATACCCTAACTGTCACAATAAAATCCCAAAACTATATGTAACCAGGTGGCCAGAGTCAAGGGTCTTCTAGACGAATAGCCATGCCAATACTAAGACCAATTTTAACTCTGTGGTGTTGATTTTTTAAGTCGAGTTGGTGTTTAATCCGTCACGTTACAATTGCTCATGGAATTTACTATCTAGTAACAAATGGAATCTGACTTATGCAGCAGGTAATCACTGATTTTCCACATGGGTGTTTCACCACATCAATTTGTTGCTTAAAGAATTGGTTTAGCATTTTGCAGTGAGTGAATCATACTGGCACTGCCAGTGTTGCATTAATCAGGCCTTAAGTAGACTGTTCTCATGAGAAATTAATAGCAATAGTTATCCATTGTAATTAGCAGAAAGCACAGGCAGATTTAGGACTACTAAAGCTTAACAGATTCATCAATGAATCTTGCAATTTAATTAACTCTAATGAACTCCAACCGTGTTGAAATTGCAGCAAAATATAACATTTTCATAGGCTTTGTAACAATGACGAATATTGGATGAAAATATATCACACACAGCAAGAGTCGGCTTAATATTCACTCATCCATTTTTGATACTGCTTTTCCTTAGAGCAATTTCGTGACAAAACAATAGCGGATGGTTAAATTCTAAATTAAACATGTGTTGTTATTTACTATAATCTTTGTGGATGTAGCACAACTCTTCAGGGCTAACATCTTGTTGTTTAAACGCAAATTAGTCGAGCCTAAATGTTTGCAGCCACAATGGTCCTCTTTTGCCTCAGTTGTTTCAAGGCATCATTAGTCATTGAAATCCAGTCATTCAGATTCAGAACCTTTGCTTTTCTAAACGGCCTTAAGACTAAACTAAACAACAATAACCACAAAATCTTGAAATGTCTCTGTTGTCTCACCCGAGAGCTTTTGCATGCATTCCTGTGACATACGTGATTCAAATGCAAAGACTGTGTGAAAATGTTTAATTTGGCTTTTCCTCCTGTGATTCCAGTTGGCTCAAGCAGAACATTTTTGATAATTCTCTTGAGTGATTCCTACATTTCTCCGAGTAAATTTTACATCCCCGAAATTAAACACCAAGTCGGCAACTGTAATGCTCGCTTGGCTGGCTTTGCAAAAGCTAATGGAGCAAGGAGTAACGGGAATGGTCTAGGCTGCCACTCACCTGCATTTTTTTGTTTTAAAAATAGCTGCCTTGCACCCTATGAATAAAATATCAAGTGTCTGTTTATTGTAGCATTCAAACTATAGTGGCCTACTCCCATTAGAAATTCAGTTCAGATCCTTCCAACCTTTTTTTTAAACTCTTAAGTTGTAGAATAGAAGCCATTAGCAAAAGAGCATTCCCCTATGGGGTTAAGAGATTTGAGAGAACATGACAAGACTGGAACTAAAAACTGCAACACTCATTCAAATCTGTAGAACGCTGCGGTAGTAGAAAACACAGTCATGTGCATCCAATATGTCTGGTTGTTTTTCCTCAACGTGAGAACATCTGGTTTACACATCTGTCTTAAAGATGCATAGAGGGTTCAGGACTTTGGGGATCTTCAGGGAGGGGTGATTTTTTGCTTCAACGGGCAAACACTAACTTCAACTTCACACCTATCATGAAAGTGGGTTTCAGAGGATATTTTTAGTAATCCCAATGAGAATCAAGCGTAATCTCACTACTATCTCATTCCTTACTCAGACCACCCTCATTTCAGCTTGTTATAAAATGGAACGCTGACCTAATATTTCCATACTCAACTGTCACATGATCGACAAGTTGCTAAGTATTCGGAAAGTATTTCATCATGGCAAGACACTTTTAGTGTTAAACTGCTTGTATCGCACAAATGGTATAGATTATTGCCTGCGTAGGCATCTGTCATGAAGAATTGCTGCTTTTGTCATTCATTCATCTACCACTTGTAACATAATGTTACATAATTTTAATCAACCTTGATGTGTAGTACTATCAATGAAACAAATCAATATTCAATCAAGAAAATACAACTGAACCTTTAGAGCAGGACAACAGAACACATGAGCGCCAGTTCTAAAAATAGTTCCTCAGTGATGAAGCTTTTGAATTCCCCAGGAATGTTATAGAAGGGATACGTTTAATTGTCTATATAAATATAATATATATATATATTATATTGCTTTCATATCCTCCTTGAATTTTTACTAGTAACTAAGAAGTGGTCCTTACCTAAAAACTTTGGCATGGATGAATGTTCACAAATCCATTTATGAATGTTTGCTAGGTTTTACACTGGTCTTTACTAATAGCACAGAAGCCCTCTCATGTTACAATTGGCATTGGTATTGGCATGGCTGTGGGACTACAAGACATTGGACTCCATGGGCCCACTGGCTTGGTCAATAATCCATAATATATGTGCCAAAGTGGATTGTTTCGCATGTACAAGTAGCTCATTATGCTGAATCTTTGGTGTTCTTTTGGGAGAGGGGCAGTCTAAAAAAGACATGGAGTGAAAAGGAAAATGAAAAGATAGCAGGAAATAAATGTATATTGATTTGTTGTTTTCCCCTCAGGAAACGGTGATATGGTTAATGGTGTAAATCCACTAAAGAGGCAATGCTCCCTCTCCCCTTCCTCTCTCCGTTGCCCTTCAGCTGTTCTCTTGCCAGACAATTTGCGTGACCAGATATCATATGCCATCTGTGTTAATGGATACTTTGGGAGTATCTTTGCAGCTTTGCCTTTGCTACTGTGTGGTCTACATTAGTATGGTTACATTTTCCGCAATGACTTATCTTCGTCATTCAGGAAATTTAATATTGGTAGTTCACTTGGAAAATATTGTCAAGATGTAAGTTACAAGTTGGCAAAGTGATTCTTCAGGGTCAATCCTATGATTGCAGGTAGTGGAATTTGTCTGATTAATTTGTATGCTCGAGAATACCTACAACGTCTTAAACGCAGTCAATCTTGTCGGAGCAGCAGGCGTCGGAATCTAGCCTTAACTTTGAATTGTTTCTCTAATCCATTCATTCATGCATGTTGTAATTTAATTAAAGTAGTTGTTATCATCTTTAAAGTAGTTCAAGCCCAAATTAGTTCAGTTTTCCATGTGTGTATATTTTGCTTCCCACGAGTGTTATGAATTTTGCATTGAAATTTGAACAATTTGATAGAAGCTTTGAAGACGATGTGCTCCAAAAGACTGTGGATAATTCATGCACTTCTGGTTACTGAATACATGGCTCATGCATTTTCTTGAGTCACATTTCTGTGGATCCTTTTCAAGCGTGTACACACGCACAAATGTGCAAACTCACCACGCACATACGCACACAAAGCCGAGGGCCAGCGATTTCTCTGCCTCTTCGCCCACCGGCTGCAGCTCACAATTGTTTCTGATTGTTTCAGCGTGTAAAAGCGACATGTCTTTGATGATGGTGAACGTGTGTTTGATCTCTGTGTGAGCACACTGAATGTCTTCCCTGTGACAACTACCACCTAATGGCTTGAAGGAGCTTCATGCCATTGGTTGGTAGTTGTGAGAAGACAGTTTGTTTATGTTATTCAAAAAAAAAATAATTTCACTGCAGAGACAATACAAGCAGAACAATTTTCCTGGTGGTCACATTGTGGTCTTTAAAATGTCTACTGATTAAAGCTGTGTTCTTACCCCCCAAGTTTCATAAAATGGAAATGCTGAAGCTTAGCACAATGCATTCTGAGGCGATGGTTTTCCCATGATAATATTTGGAGAGTTTTTAAAAAAGGCAATAAACAGTTGTTCCTGGTTCAAATTATTGCCATCAATGAAACATTTGTTAACAGTTGAGAACATTTGATTTAAGTCATTTTTTAATCATTTCTAATCTTTGTCATGTCATAGTAAATGGTTGGTGCCTAAAGTTACCAATTTGTTAAACTACATTACCTCAATATACATAGTATAAATAGTTGCATTATCTTAATTTATGATTGAATTCAGTTTCCATTCCTCCTATTCTCAATATATCCTCTACATAATTTGAGTCAAAAGGTTGAAACTTGTTCACTGTGATTTCTATCACCACTAGACTAACCATTTTTTGTATAAGAAGCATCTAAAGAAATATGGCCCATATTATTAGTTTTTATCTTTTCACGGTAAAAACTGATATCCCCAACCCTAGATGAAGTAGTATAGATGTTTGTTACTCTGAAGCCTGTTTTGGCCACCTTTGTGAGATGGCAACATTTTGAAATCTCACTGGTTTCTGTAGAGAATACATGGCAGATATTTATAGACCACTGCTGGGCCTGGGCCAGCCGGTGTGCATGTCACTAAGCCACCGTGGACAGCATCAAACACCACAAAGGATGAACTGTAAATCTATGAACTAGACTCCTTCACCTCACTGTCCTACTTCATGACAGCTTTTCCTTCATCTTAACAACTCAGGGCTCACTTAAGCGAACTGGAACAACACGGTCAGATTACTGTGTAGTCATTATAATTGCATGAAACAAAGTGGAACTAACTATAGAAGCAGAAAGTGAAACCCAGTTGTATTACGCAAATTACATAAAAGTATATAGATATATTTAATCAGTTTCTATTTTCTTTCCCAATTCCCCTTTTTTAATACAACATGCATATTTCATGACAACGTTCTAAAAGGTGTTCATAACTGACAACATTCAATACATCTGTCCTAGCATAGTATTTTTTTAACCCTTGAATTCTATTTAATTTGTATCAGTCATGGAAATTCAGCTTAGAAATTTTTGAGCTGTTATTTTATGATATGCCTCAGAGGGATGGATTGTGGTCTTAGGATATATAGATTTGTGTGGAACAACCATGGTGATACAATATTTCAGTAATCTGTCATCCCCTTGCAGAGTGTATATTCTCAACATTTCACCTTTTCTGTCACGCTTTTCTAGCTTAGATTTATGGTACTACTTAGACTTCCTCCCTGCTGATGATTGCTCTCTTCACTCAATGTATTTGGAAAAAACTGGCCTCATGGTAGAAAGTACTTTTTCCATTGCATTTTTTTTTGGTCTAACGTTAAAGACAATGCAAGATGTTTTCAGACAATATAGTAGGATTTTTTGTATTCTCATATATATCTGAAAACATTCCTTTAAATCCCATATGAGGTGCTATAGGTGGTATCTGCCATCACCTCTATAAAATGAACATGATTTTACAGAGGTGTTTATGACATTACAGGCTGTATCAGAGATGTTTTTCTGGACCGTAAAAAATTCAAAGAGCTGTGTATTGTACACCATTGATTTATTTTCCAGATGTCTAAAGCATACGATGGAGGTTTTGTTTTCTTCCTTTGTGTTGCTTCCCAGAGGTGGAGTTGGCGTAAGTGGATGAACTGTCATTCAATGTATTGGGATATCTTAACAAAATACTCCCAACAATCCCAACTAATATTCAACAAATATCCAACTAAAATACATCCTGTATCCTTTACCAATATCCACCAGTATGTGCAATAATATTACCTTTTTTTGTTGCTGTTGTAATTTAACAATTGTAGCTAAACTCGCACAGCATTGCTGTCTCTTTAAAAGCTATAAATACACAATTTGCATGCATTTGTAATGGATGTTTGGTTTTGTAATGGAAGGACATTGACTTATCGTACTTTGGAATTGTGCACAGCTGCATGACTAAAAAATGACTGCATGTTGTTTATAATTGGGCATCCTTAGGGTATCCTCTATGATGCAAAAAAAAATTATGATGAGATAGATATTTGGGGACATATTTGGGGGGCGAACATCCTGAATTCCATGCATTTGGAGGATTATATAATATTTTTTTAATGTGATATGATCATTTTGAATTCCCATTTAAGAAAAGGCTTACAGGTGTCCTCATGCTAGCCTAGATTTTTCCTCATTGTTTTGAATTACAATCATGTCTCACTAAATATGCGCCTGTAATGGCTCTAGTCAATATAATCGAGCCTCATCTGAAAATGGTAATAAAATGGCTGACATGTGAATTATCATGATGAATCGTAGCCTGTCCTGGAATAAGAATAATATCTCTGATTCAGCCATTGTTTATTAACCTACAGGGAAAAAAGTTGTGAATTAAACTGAAGGCAAAGATAAAACTGTGCAGGTCATCTGCCAACCATCAATGTCATATCCTTAAATGGTTTGACAAGATTAGAAATTAGAAATATATTCAGACTTTTTCCACTGTTCAGGTCCAATGTATCTCTTTTACACATGACACACATTTATTAAGGTAATTTTACTCAATCTAAACTGCCAGTTCAATTATGATTTTTCCACAATAAAACAAAAGTAATAATCATCAGCTGCAATGCCGAAGTAAAAAATAACACTTTTTGACAAGTCTCCACTCATCATATCAGACATGGCTGTCTAAAGCTAATAACTTCTAAGCTTTAACCGTCATTTTGATTTATTGTGGGTGTATCATGTCTGTAGATATAATTAATGGACTCTTTTTAATCAGGGTAGATCAGTTCTGTTCATTAGATCTAACTAGAGTCAACATTGGCGGCATATTTATTTTATTTTTTTCACATTTTTCCCATCTACATCTACATTTGTTATGCCACCAATTCTCACAATGAGGGTGCTGGGGTTTATCTCTTCTAACTATGGGAGACATACAACAATTCACACCCACACTTTGAGATCTGTGGAACATTTGTCGTGTTTATTTTGCCTACCATTAATTTCCTGGGAGATAAGGGAGGAAACCGGAATACCCGGAAAAAACCCACGCACAGGGGTGCATGCAAATTCCATACACACATTAAAAATGATTGAATGCAGCAGGTTCATGATCATTCATTCATTCATTCATTCAATACCTCTACCTCATCCTTAAGAGTTGCAAAGTGTGCTGGAGTCTAACTTAGCTAAATATAAGCAGGCTAAACTGAACTAAAAATTGCAGGGCATGAATTGACAAATAGTGTTCACATTTAAAGACAATTTGCAGTGTTAAATCAAACTATGATGAATATTTTGGGGGATTTGGGATTAAAGCATAGTCCAAGTGAAAACCAAAACATATGCAAGCAATTATTATAACTATTTTTTTCTTTTTAGATTAGATTAAAATGTATTCATGCCATAGTCGGGGAAACAAAGGTGACATTGTCAGCTTCTGACATACTATGCATAGTACATCTTTTGCACAGCTGTTCAGATGTAGATTATTTTGACATTACAAACACATTTTATGACTGAATTAACACAATAATAATCTACAAGTCTTTTTTCCCCCCACACACATTTGAAAAAACACTGCTATTTAGGACTAATAAAACAAACAGATACAACATCAGAGGTTCAGTCCACATGTTATCCATCTGAACAGTGCAAAGTTATGTTCAAAACCTATTTCAACAGCACCCTACACCAGAGGGATGCGATACAAATCACCTTGGCCTGGAGATCATGGCGACTCTGAGATGTCAAGTATCTAAAAAATCCAATCTTGCCGGCCTCCTCGATTGTTAATTAAAGAGGAAATTGTTTCTTGGTGAGATTACTACAGTTATAGTAACAAGAAATAAACTTTTTTTCCCATTTTTTTTTAAATAAGCCTGCTTAATGTTATTGCCTTGTAACACAGTGACTGTCCATTATGTCCAGATGTGACTTTCATTGTTCTTGAGGAAGTATTTTTTCTAGGGGGTGGCCTTATGCTCCGGGCATTACAATCTAGCCGTTTAAGTTGACTCATTTGGACCACAAAAATTCCTGTTGATACAGTTAGTTCCTCATTTGTATTAGTCTTTCTGTCATCATCACACATTGTGATCATGTTATGCATTGCTTAATTTCATCCATGTTGTGTTTGGCATAAATAATGTAAAGCCTACCATTGGTGCATATGCTTTGATTAGCCCTATGGGGACTTCATAAAGTAGCTTTATATACATGCATGGTGAATTTTCAAATGTATCACGTTTGCAGGAGGGCTTGTTTATGTTGCCGGTTGTAAGTTCCCTCCCTCAAGCTGTCAGCGAGGTGTATATTTGGCAAATCAGATGTGTTTGTGCATCAAGGACTCGAACTGTGGGGGAATCTCAGCCTATCTGAGTGTGTGTGGTAAATTGTATGTGTGTGACTCTTATATATGATGTTCGTTTGTTATTTTTGTATGATTACTGTGGGAGAGCAAGGACTATTTCAAGAATATTAATTAATTAAATGATGGATTTAGACATGTTGCTAAAGAAGCTAGTAGGAGGCTGAGCAAATCGTCATATCATATGGAGACAGAATGCTCTGCTTTTTAGTTGAATCGCAGCAGATCAAATGACTGAGCTGTGTAAGTTTGCAACTGAAGGTAGGCGAGAGCTTCTCAGTCTTCCAACTTCCACTGGGCCAGATCTGTTCCAATGTTTTTTTTCTGGAAAATACATTTCGGGAACATGAGATAATGTAAGCAGCTGGGCTAGTTGTTATGTCATTATTTTAAAGTGACAGAACTAGATGAACTTAGGGATAAAGATACCATCATGAACATGTACATCATTTGATGGTATGGAATATTCTTACTTGGTACTATCAGGACATTTTGTGACACTGGAATTGATAAACCATTGCAATTGCTTCTATAAAGACTCCAGAATGTCCATGTTTATTATTAAGATAGTATGTTATGAGTAAACTTCTGTTGAATACTACAATAAGTAGTCGTTGATTTTTTTTTGCCTAGCCTCTTCAACTGCCTTTTCTGTTTAATTTCATTTATTTTTTGGAATAACTATTTGGACTAACTACTTGGAAATAAAAGTAGGGAAATGGTAGTTTTACAGTATATGTCTCACCTGAGATTGGATGTTACAATTTCTGGAATGGTGAGTGAATTCTGATTTGTGTGGATATAAAAACTGTTAACAGTTTAACCGTTCTTAAATAAGTGCTGGAAATATTAAAAGAAAGACTAAAAAAATAACCAATAGAGGACATTGTTGTTAATTAGATTCCGTTTGGCCATATGTTGCATTATCATCATCAACATTGCAAAAACTGACTTAGAGATTCACTATTTGGCAAAAGTGTGAGTCATAGAAATTCCACTCACAACAAGGACAGAGAAGAAACGTGTTCTGCATTCAAAATATCTCTGTATAGTCAGGTTTCCTAATTATGTATAGCAGGTTTTAATGAGTCGTGGCTTTGATTGCCAAACATTAGCTCGCCTCTGTCTCTGAGCTTATCAGATTTTTATTGGCTCCTCCACTGTGTGAAGTGAATATCTTGCACTGCTGCTGTCAGATAGACTCTTGTCAGAAAAACAGAACAAAACAAAACTGGATGCATAGTTTCAATGTGTTATTGTGTATAGAAGCACAAATTAGTAAGTAAACATTTTCAGTTATACTTTAACTTAATGAGGTAATCAAGGTAAAAGAAACAGCACTCAATTGAATTGAAAAAAAGTATTGTTGCATGTTTCAGAACTGCAGTATTTCTATTAAGCAAAAAATTGTACAATCATTGCTTTTTAAAAGTAGCATTTCACATAACCAGTGTTCACCATTTTAATTTGCACTCACTAGTTAAATGCTTGATATGTTTCTATCATAACTTTCAAACAGAATTGTTCTGACTTTGTGATGTGTTGGTTTTAATCAGCTTTGCTCAAACATGGCAAGAAATTCAATACAGAAGAAGAATTTTCTGGGCAAAGAATCGTACTGAGGGTTTCAACTTATGACAGTCATTAAAGTAAGACCGCAGTGGTTTTCTGCAGCCAATTCTTAGTGTGTGTTTTCCATATCCAGATTAAAGACATTTAATACGTATTCAGTGACACTTTTTCAAAAGTAGATTTTGTGATGGAGTGTAGTGCAGAACTGCGATGAACAATTTTTACAATATGAACCTTTCTAACACAGGTTGGGCCCATCCAACAGTATACTTGAGATATCGACCAGTCAACTGGGAACTGTGGCAAATTCCCTTTTTTAGTTTTTTTTTTTTTTTTTTTTTACATAATAACAAGAAGTAAGCATTGCAGCCGAGTGCATGTTATGTTAACTCTGTGTGAAGGGGCTTTCACACCTGCTCATCTACTGTACTTGGATATGTCCCTCAGTGTTGGGCTCCTGGTTATTTCGGATCAGCTGATCCCAGGTCCTCCAGTGAGACTATTGACGTGGGAAATTTCTTATTGTGCAAGTCTCTTTTTAAAATGCACGACAAAAAAAAATGTTTTCATGAAACCCACACATGCACAGGATGAACATGCAAACTCCACACAGGTGGACCAACCTGGATTTGAACCCAGGACTTCAGAGCTGTGAGGCCGACACATTAACCACTCAGACGCCGGGCTGCCCACATGTATTATTAGTCTTCTTGTTTTTTAAAATATGTAGTTATTGACTTTATTCTGCCCAAAAATGTATTTGGTCATGTGCAGATGGTCACTTGTGTTGCAAATATGTGTGACTCACATAATCAGAGGAGCTGAAGGGCACGGTGTGATGCGACTCATCCTACTGGAGTCCTTCCAGAGTTCTCTTCTGCCCACACTGAATTTTGTTTCCACAGCCAACTGGCATTTCTTCACTGTTGGATATAAAATAAATCCAAGCTAATAAATTGCAAGAGTGAATAAATATTGTGGGAATATTACGTGAGAATAATATGGAGCTACCATACCTCAATATACTTATATATTACCCTTGTCTCTAAGGTAGTATGAGGAATGTTAGCAAAATTTTTCAAAAAATGACAAAATCTATAATTTCATAAACAATCACAACAAAAAATGCATCACAAATGATTGTTTAAACCAATTTAAATATTTCAGCTCCAATTATATAACAAAATAAACCGAAACAGTGCATATACACAACTAACAACCAGAATTCAATGCATATTGCTCAGTGAAAACATCCAGATTTTCTCTATATGGAGCTTCATCCACTTGAAGTACAATTATATTGTATCGTGTGTCAGTCTTCATTTTTATGCTATTAGCTTCTGATGGAGGACAGTCAAAAGCTATGGTAGTTGTGTGATCGGTACTGATCCGTTAGAGCTAACACCTCAGGGCAAATGTATCTACTCACCATGTCTCTCTCTCTCTGTGTGTCGTGTCAGTGAACTGATGACCCACAAAAGTCTGTCTGTGGTTCCTTTGCCACATTGAAACAAAAATAACCATTAGAACAAATGGGTGATGAGTCATTACAGTCATTTCTACATAATGAAAATCTTTATCAAGGGTTTATTGAGTCATGTGCCAGAGTTAATAAACTATTTTTCCTCATGCATTAATTTTTTAAATTGTTAGTTGACATATTTTAATGCAAATATCAGTTGTGTTGAAAAGTTTGAAAAGGCTACCCTCTAGTGTTAGTTATGAAATTTACTCGGCCTGTACAGTCCAATGCTTATAATATTGTTAATATTGTACACATTATATTTACTCTCTAAATGTATTTTAGTTTTCTGCAAGCAAAAACAAACATTAGTAAAATGAGTATGACATTAACACCCTCAAAATGCATGTTTCTCAACAATTTACATCCTAAACGTGGTCTAATTCTTTGTATCAGAGACTATTTTGATAGTTTTTGATTCAATTACCACTTTTGTCACATTATTATAATTTTTAAAATCCTCTGAAAAATTTGCCATTTAACATGTTTATTGATTTTTCAGGTAATGGACACACTTTCTAAGCTTTCTCACACACCGACTGCCCAACAAACTGGAATTAGGTATGTTTCACTTCATACAACATTACTAATTTTTGTTATACTATTTTTTTCTTTTACAACAAAGCCAAAATATATATTTTATTTTACAGGTCATTTCCAACTGAAGAAAGTGTTGAAGATGAAGACATCTACAACCACCTCGAGGACTTAATAGAGTAAGAATAATATATCCCGACTCCTCTAACATGATTCAGATTTAGGTTGGGAAAATGAATGTATGAATTTTCCATTGTCATCAATTGTCTTGAACATCCCAGCTTCTTAGTGAAATTATGTAGCTTTTTGCTTTTGGGAATTTAGTCTCCCTCCTACAAATCCATGCTGTTGTATTCTTGCGGAACATTTGTTGCCTGGGTGTTGACTGGAAGGCATCCACCTCCCACAAGTCTTTCAGCATTACCTCACCCAGCTTTTTGTCCCATTGCGAATCATGTAAAGTTTGTGGTTTAACCATCCTGTTCTTTAGTTTGTGTTCAGCTTTAATTTCCTACTTACTCAAGAACCATTTACATGTCAATTGAGAGCCTCGGGCCTTGTTTAAACTTGGAACACTAATGGAAATAATAAGTAACCTGAAATGTGAGGATTGTAATGAGGCCATTTCTATTCATGTATTTCGTTTTTTTAAAGTAACCTTATCAAGACAACAAATGTTGTAAAGAGAACAGTGATAAAACCCATTATTATATAGTCTTCCTAAAGAAAACACACTTTCAAGGAAACATTTCATGCTGTGATTTACTATTGTAATGAAAATCAGTTGAGAGAGAAAATGTTACAGTTAAAGTGCTTTTGGAAGGCTCACATTACTACAAAGCTCTGCTCTATGTTAGTGCTGACAGCTCCAGGCGCTGAAGAGAGTTTGCAAGTGAGTGTTGACAGTTGGGATGTAGTTGTAGGTTTCCGGTAGCACAAAACACTGGACAAGTGGGACGTTGATGTTAAGTTATTAAACTGATCCCCATTTTCTTTTGACTTTTTGCACGTTTTTCTTCAATGTTTCACTGATGTTGTTTAATGGGAATAATTCATTCAGATCACAATCACATATACTACCAACAGGAGAAAATCACCTAATTTTTTATTATCTTTAAGGCACGCCTTTACCTGACATGATTTCTGGACTCATATTTAAGCCAGTAACTGAAATAATGTACTTTACTTTAAGGTTCCAGAAGCTAAAACTCGAAGGTTTCTAGATCCTGAATTCATTCATCAACACTGACAGAAGCAAAAATAACATTAGCAGGACATTACATTTTTATTTTGTAAATGTGCACAACATTTTAGGAGTTACAATTCAGTATTTAAGAAAGTATTGTGAGAAAATTGCTAAATAACAATAAGCAGCTTCTTGGCATAACTTGGTGTTTTGTCATGTGTTGCAGTGAGAACGGGGTGGAAGATGAAGAAGATCTGTATGACTGTGTGTATGATGATGAAGAAGGCGGTGAAATATATGAAGACCTTATGAAAACGGAAGCTCTCGTTCCCCAGGTCAGTCTGTTTCTCACATTACTCCTATGAGTCATAATTTTACATGACAAAGCATCGTATTAGATGACACCGAGTCAAGGGCTACATCATGCACATACGTGGAACAACCACTTAATAAGCCAGGAATCCTTGAGTTGTTTTCTGCCTTAAATTTGTATCATTGAAGAAAAGTGGCATGCAAATGTTTGGGCACCCAACAAATTCCAAATGTCTTCATGCAACTACATAGCACGTTAGATCCAAAAAGTTATTACAATCAATGCCAATTCTATACGTAATATATATAAAATAGTTTGATTTATAAACTCCTATATTTCACTATTATATATGTTATGCCATTATTTTATTGTATTATTTAGGTGTTCCAAAAACAGGCAGAGATTGACATCAGGAGCTGCTGTTTAACAGAGATCAAGCAGACGGAAGAGAAATTTTCTGACACACTGGATTCTATAGAAAAGGTACATACGCCGAGATGATGCTGTGCTTTTTTTAGTTGGACACTGTGTACAAACCAACTGAATTATAATTACAAATGCTAAACTATTCCAATTAAACCAAGATTTGTCGGTCAAACCATAGCAAAACATTTTATAATTGTTATTATTTGCCTCAAGTTGGAGGTCTTTGTACTGTGTGCATAACGCGAATCATCTAAAATCAAATTAAATGCTTTGCTAAATCTAATATCTCATTCATTAACCAGTAAAGAGCCAAATGATTGATCTCATAAGCATCAAAAAGTTCAGGCACTCTGCAGGTGCATTGTAGGAGGGTGCCTATCTTTTGACCCATTCCCTTTTACTTGTCTTTTCATTCCTGTTGTTGTTTGAAGAGTGGAAAACCCCCTTCTTGATTTCCCATTGGAGTCCAGCAGTAGATGACTTCCAATGTGAAGTGGATGGTGTAATTTACCATGCACTTGCTCGCTCCTTTGAGGTGGAGAGGGCGAATAGGCGGCGGAAGCATTTCCGAGAAGAAATCATTAAATTGCCAACTCTGAAAATGAGATTATTGTCATTCCCAGACAATGCTCCTTGTTTTTGCTGATGGCAGCAACTTTGCAACTTGGTGGCCTATTATTGTGGACTTTCTCAAAATGACCTGCCCACAACTATTTTAGAGGAACCAAATTCATTTCTATGCCTTCTTTTTCCATTGCAGAACTTTATGACACCACTCACTGTGTTTTTATCCACGGCCGAGATGGAAAAAGTGTTTGTGAATATCCCCGTAAGTCACACTACATTATATAACAAAGTTAACACTGGTATGATTTAGTGTGATGCCAATGCAATGTCTCATCTAACAGCTAATATGATGTATACTTTGAATATAATTGCTTATTGTTTTGAGTGATTTAGTCTTATATACATTGTATTTATTCAGAGTGCTGCATATAGGTATATACTTAAAAAAATATATAGCTCATGTACAGCATAATATCAGACTTGACTAGTGTATTTAATCAAATTTCTTCTGTTAATGAAGCACACAATATACCTTTAATTTATTTTTATATACCTATATATTATATTATATATATTTTTATATAATTATAATGTTCAATATACCTTTAATTTATTTTTATATACCTATATATTATATTTTATACCTATATATTATATTATATACATGTATATTATATACATATATATCATATTATATATATATTTTCAATATATTTTTAATTAATTTTTATATACATATATATTATATTATATATATTTCATATAATTATATTTTTTCAATATACCTTTAATTCCGACATATGGTTGTTTCTCTATATGTTACAGGACCTAGTGAAAGTCCACAAATGTTTACTGCAGGAAATTCAGGATTCTGTACAACACAGAAGTGCCCAAAATCTTCATCAGATCTTTATTGCTTTCAAAGAAAGGTAAATTACATTCACTGAATGTAGTGGTGTATTCAAAACAAATCGTACCTCATTGTTGACATTTTTCAGTCTACAACTTCACATTTTGTCGACCCCTTTTATCCCTTTAGATTGCTAATCTATGGGAAATACTGCAGCGATGTGGAAACAGCCATTGCCACTTTAGACAGTATATGTAAAGACAGAGAGGATGTACGGATGAAGCTTGAGGTAATTATTGTTTATTCGGTTAAGTTAATAAAGTACATCAGCAATCTGGTTTCCTAAGCCCCTCTACTAAACTGGCAGACAGTGCCTTCAGGTGTGCATCTAAAGAATTGCAGTTCTTTTCAGAATTTCAGTTTTCAATTCTTTTGCTAACAAGCTATCTTTTGTGTTAATCATTTTAACAGGAGTGTTCTAAAAGAGCCAACTATGGTAAATTCACTTTAAGAGATTTGCTGGTGGTTCCTATGCAGCGGGTCTTGAAGTACCATCTCCTTCTGCAGGTGAAGTTGTCTATTTTTACCTCAATTGTTATTTTTAGTATAATGCCATGATAAATAAATATGGTACTTTTTAGTTCTATTAATACTTAACATTAGCAAGCTCACACAATCATGGCATAATTCTTTATTTACTGCATGGCCTAGTAATTACTGGATCTCTGTTTTATTTTTTAGCTATATTTGACAAAAAAAACTATTTTTTTAATGAGGCGGGGAGTGAATACAGTACATTTATTCATTGTTTTTAAGAAGAAGAAAAAATCATCTTTTACATACTCCAAGGAGGGGGAAACAAAGCCCAATATATTCCACTAGGGGCAATGTTGTCTAACTTTTCTATTTTTGGGAAGCTTGGAGGAAGAAAAGTGACACTCACTTATCACCTGTCTAGAACTGTTGCATTTTCTTATTTGTTTTAATTCGATCTTTATGCATTTAAACTCATAAGATCGCCCTTTTCTCTTATATTGATCTTCTGCACAAGAGTGTGTGCATAGAAACAGTTTGTCTATTATCAATATTGGTAAGATTTGAGACCACATGGCTCACTACTCTCACACCTTATTCAGGTAAGAAATGTTTGATTGGGTTAAACTTAGGACTCTGTTTTTTTTTTTGCGTTTAATATTGAGGAACAGGAGTAGAATGTGCATTAAGATACAAAATCAAAATAGGCATTTTTGATGTAACATTTTGATTTGGGTTTGTGAGATTTGATTTGTATAATTTGATTCACTAGTATCTATTTCCACTATGTATCTCCACATGTATCATTAAAAAAAAAATCCTAATCAGTCATTAAAAATGAATCATATTTGATATAATATATTGAATATATAATAAGATATGATTTTCTTTATAAATATCTTTAAAAATAATTAAAGCATAGATAATTGCTTCATGATTTAACCCAAAATACTTCCTTAACATCCATTCTATGGGTGTATCTACATGACACAGGGCATCTATAAAATACTGTGAAGTATACTTGAGTTGCAGTAAATCATTTGCAGGATTACTTTTTTTCCCTACTGGCTAGAGTCTCAGATTCTTTAGCTGTTTCATCTTTTCTCTGTTCCCCTCCCTTACTATGCCCTCCCTGTGTTCAATCTTGCCCTAACCTGGCTATCTGTTTTTTACAATCCCTTGCCCTGTATCTCTGTGGATGCACTGTGGATGCTCAATGGATGTGTGCAGGTGGAAGCAAGGTTTGATAAATAGAACTCTGCCAACTCGCCAGTGATAATAATGCCTCAGTTGAGCATGAGTGACAACAGGGATTTAAGCAGTACCAAGCGAATGTATATACACTGTACATATCTCCCTCTGGGATTCATTGTGTGTGAGAAAGAGGGACATTTTATTGGCCTGGAAGAAGGACATGCATGGCATCCTTCCTTATCCTTCACTGTTGCGGTCTAGATGTCTTGTTTTACGCTGGTGCTGGCAAGCAATTTTAGATACTCTTTTTTTGTACACATGCGCACACAATTGGATATGTTTCTTTTGCAATAACATTTGCTATTTCATATCTGGATCTGACGTTTCAACTTCTTGGCTGAGATGTAGCTATGCAGTTGAATATGTTTGCTCATATATGCGATACTAGGGTTTTGGGGGATTTTGCACATTGACTTTTCCCATACACAGTTGTGTGGAAGGAACATTGTGTTTTTTTTAATCCAGTGGATAATTATGCAAATCATGTTTCCTATACAATGCAGTGTGTTCCCATAGGCCATTTTGAAAGTTTCCATTGTTAGTTGGGATAGGCTCCAGCACCCTCTGTGACTCTTGTTAAGATTAGCAGTATGAAAATGAATGAATAAATGTTTAAAACAACTTTGTTTTCCTTCAATAGGAGCTCGTCAAACACACTCACGATGCCACAGAAAAAAGCAATCTGCGAAAAGCGCTAGATGCCATGAAGGTACTTCAATATTTTTGCTACACAAATCTATTGTTATTGTTTTTATTTTGATTTATTTTATCAAAGGTGCTGTGAATTATTACAGCAATTGACCTTAAAATTATATTCTATGAATTTGAATGTCAAATTTATTTTGATTTATTTTATCAAAGGTGCTATGAATTATTACAGCAATTGACCTTAAAATTATATTGTACGAATTTGAATGTAAAACTTGTTTTTGTTCATGCAAAATTAAAGTAGTGCAGTCATTTTCATTACTTTGATATTATTTAATGCACTTATACCAAAAATAGGGTGGATATGCTTGAAAATGCTAGATGTGTATTTCAGGGAGAGCAAGTGTCTTTCAAAACAACCTAATTGTCATTTGTGCCTTGTCATGAGCAGGATCTGGCCCAGTATGTCAATGAAGTCAAGAGAGACAATGAGACTCTGAGAGAAATAGATCAATATCAAAAATCCATTGAAAACCTGGTGAGCAGTTTCTCCAAATTCTTTTTATCCTATCATCCCCTAATTCATCTTTATTTTGCTTTTTTCCTCTCAAGAATCAACCTCTTAGTAACTATGGGCGCCCAAAAGGTGACGGAGAAGTACGGGTGGCCTCAGTTGACAAACGAGCTAAACAGGACCGGTGAGATCTCTCGATGTATTTTTCTGGTTGATTGATTGACAGAAGGCCCACGCAACTTCACACTCCTCTTGGCACGGTTACTAATTCTTGTTTTTGTTAAGGCCTCAAAACAGGTCAAAATTAAAGCGAATTAAATTAATTGTTAGATACCCTAAGCCAAGGTAATACAATGTATTACTACCCCTGCAACCCTTGTGAGGATAAACGGTTCAGAACATACATGAATGAATGAATGAAGGAATGAATGAAGGAATGAATGAAGGAATGAATGAAGGAATGAATGAAGGAATGAATGAAGGAATGGATGGATGAATGAATGAATGAATGAATGAATGAATGAATGAATGAATGAATGAATGAATGAATGAATGAATGAATAACATCCACTATATGTAAATATCACTTTTAATTCACTCTGAGTGAGTTAATCAGTTAACGATATTTATTGATAATTTAGTTTGCAGTATTGCAGTTTGAGCATGGCCAACAGTTTTACTATTTTGTTAACTATTGTGATTACCAGATATATAGATCTCATACAGCTCTCAATATGATTCGGTACTAACACACTGCAAACTACATCCACAATAATTAACACCACCAAAGTACCCCAAGAAAACCCACACAAGCTAGGGGTGAACATGCAAACTCCATAAAAGAAGGTCCAGACCGGTAATGAACCCTAAATCTTAGAACTCTGAGGCCAATGTGCTAACCATTCGAAATGCAGTTTAAAAAAACTATATTATACAAATTATACCCATGACACTATATATTTTAGAAACTGAATATTTTCCTGTTTTCCAACACTTTGAAGGACATTGCCTTAAATGTGTTTTTGTTGTTAAATTGCAGGCATATCTTTCTGTTTGATGCTGCTGTTATTGTATGTAAGCGACGAGGAGACAACTACGAGATGAAAGATGTGATAGACCTGCACCTCTTTAAGATCACAAATAACCCCACGTCAGATAAGGAGAACCGAAAGGTTTGTGCAAACACACTATTGCACTCTATGAAAAAAAGAAGTGCATAAAGTTAGTCTCAGTCTTCACAATGCTGCAAGGGAAAAAGGACAGTTGGCATTTTGATAAACAATAGGTGTGACTGTTATTAGAAGTGGTGTTGCTTTAAGAATTCACTGTGTTGTGACCTTTCGGAGTTGGATAGGTTTGTTTATTTCTCCATTGCACTGTTTCAAAGTTAGGACTTGAAAGTTGGCATTCAACAAATCCGTGCACAGTTATTTGTTTTCATGCTGTTAGGTAATTGGTCAGTTTCTATTTTAACTGGACCCCATTGATATGATTTCACCTTTTATCAAGCACTCAGTGTAACTTTTACCACACATGTTTACCAAAGGCTACTGAAACAGGCTTCAGTTCACCATGAACCTTAGTTTGATCAAGTAAAATAGAAAATTGATATTTAGTAATTTTTTCTTTATACTAATTTATTAGCATGCTAGAGGTTAATTAAGTTTAATGTTTTGGGTTGTACTACTTTTCTGTGTAATGTGTAAAATATGTTTTTATATAACTATGGTGAAAAGTTTTGGAGTCCCAGTACTTAATCGGATTTCTTAACTTCAGAGATAAGAAAAAACAACCGGCAAAATGAAAACTACTCATCCATAACATTTGATACATAATTTATATTTTTTCTCACTCCAAGCCCGAGTGTCCACTGGATACAATTTTGTAGTGTTTCTTTTTTTTATGGTCTGTAGTAAAGCTGTGATGTGGCGCTTCACTCGCAACTCCTGTGGCTTTCTAATGTTAAAAAAAATTACACAAGAAGCTATAAAAATGCAGCTTTAGAGTGCCATTATAAAAATATTATTAATAATAATGATAATAATAAAAATACTACGACTACTAATAAAAATACTACTACTAATAATAAAAAATACTACTAATGGTAAAAATACTATTACTAATAATAAAAATACTACTACTACTAAAAATAGTATTAATAATACATAGTACTAATAATAAAACACAAAATCATATTGTGACACATATGATAATATTGTCGCATTTAGCCTTGGACTTGTTTAATGGCAGCTGACAGGCTTTTTTTTTTTTAGATTTCAGCCTGCTGTGTGATGTCCAGGAGTGATATAGCAAAAGCTATCTCACACATGGGTTCCCCTGTTTATCATCTTTCTCCCTTGCTTTGTCTGTTGAGCAGCCCTCTAAACCTTTACTCTTTTTGTTTGCTGACCCTGAGGCATAGTTTTCTCTTTCACACATATCTCGCATCTCTTTTGCCTCCATCTGTCTCCCTGCATCCAGTCGCCTTCCTTATCACTTTGTCTTTCAACAACAACACTCACTTGATGGAGTCGCCTTTGTTGTCTTTTCCGTCACACATTTGTTTTTCTTTCTTTGCAGTGGTCCTACGGATTCTACCTCACCCATAACCAGGGTCAGAATGGCTTTGAGTTCTTTTTCAAGACCAAAGAACTGAAAAAAAAGTGGTTGGAACAGTTTGGCATGGCCATGTGAGTAGTGTATATCACATTTGTGCGTACACAACATTAGTTTTGTTGCACACTCATACTTTAATAGAAGTTGAAACATTTGCCCAAGAAAACAAATCATTTTCTATGTCTATGCCATGAATAGAAATCATATGTATTTATTATTCTTTCATTGCTTAGAAATGGTTGAATAATATCAACATGATTTTCAAATTTATTACATAACCAAAATAAGTGTCCCTTTTAAAAATAACATTCAAAACAAGATACAAAATCCACATTATAAACTTTATTCAAATAAAAGGGAAAACTTTTATTATTAAACTTGTGCCATGTAATGTTTACCAATCGTAGGTTTCTTTTGAATGTATACATTTATCATATATGGCTTTCGATGGGCAGCAACTATATTTAACTGTATAGTTATTTTAAGTGGAACAAAATGTTACATTTTAACTATAGAGGTTACACTTTTTTTGAATCAAATAATATTTATTTTTACACCACAACTTACATACTCATACATCATTACATACTTATCAAATTTACTGTAATTAATTATTTTATTTTGGTACTAGCATTTCAAAAGCAAGGAATGGCAAGTCCTTACAAAAACAGTGACACTATTGGCACTATCAAATGATATCCAAACACATCCCAGAATGTCTTCCAGTTTTAAAAAGTTCAAAATTACTTCTCAACAAAACCCACTGTTTAATGAATGGTCTTTATACTGTTTTCTATGTTTTTTTTAGATCTAATATTCATCCGGAGAATGCTACCAACAATTTCCACGAGTTTCATATGCATACTTTTGAAAGAATTACCTCCTGCAATTCCTGCCATATGCTACTGAGGTAAGAAGCCATTAAGTTCACACACACTGACCATTTTTATCTCAACCCATATTCACATATATTTATAATTCTGACTCCTGTCTCCCTTCACTGATGAAATGTTGATCTTTTAGAGTTTTTCTATGGTATTTATTCACATATAATTTCAGAAAATACTAAACTAATGGTGCAGTGGATCTTCCGCTTGATTTGGTGTGGGCAGTCTGGGTTTGATTCCCACTCAGTGGCACTGTGATTGTGAGAGTAAGTGTTTGTCTGTCTTTCTATGTGCCCTCTGACTGACTAGTGACCAGTCTAGGGTGTCGTCTGCCTTTCATCCGAAGACAGGGTTAGGCTCGATGGGTGGTATGGAAGATGAATGAATGAGAAATTAATTTGGGTTAAAATCATATAGAGGTCACTCTTTTACACTGTAGACTCTACATCTCCTGTCTTAATTGCTTTCCTTATCTTTGCATTCTTGGGCATGCTCATAGACAACCTTAATAAACTGCAATGTCCTTGTCCCCTGTCTGCAGGGGCATTTTTAACCAGGGCTACCTATGCTCTAAGTGCGGTCTAGGCGCTCATAAAGAATGCCTGGGTCGTCTTGGCTGCTGTGGGAAAACGGGTAAGCTACCTTTATTTACATATATGCATACAAAGAGACATTGATACAGTGCATTTCAATTCAATCTTCAGCTGCTTTAATAAATATACAACAACATTTTCTATGAGAAACAAGGTGTCAATGTACAACATTAACCTGAATTGTATATACACAACTACTGTGTGCACACTATGACCGACAAAGGGGTGCATGAATGTTTATAGAAACATATGTGACTAAAATTTTTAGATGGTTGCAATGTCATTGCTCCAGAAAGGTTATTTAGGTGGATCTAGGGAATTCATGAGTTTAGACCCTTAACTGTGCCCTTAATACCAACAACCAAGGTTAGGCCCATATTCAATAAGCGTTTCTTTCTAATACTCATTCAAATACTCTTCTGCTTCCCTGTGAGGTTTTGACACAGAACACTGCAGGCAATGTCACTGTGTGCACTTGTAGTGCTCCTCCATGCTTAATAATATTTTTTTTACAGAGGAGCTTTTAAAAAAAACTTCTTTTTATTGTGCCCTTATTGCGTTTGCCACTCAGCTCCCTGTGCAGAAGCCTTGGCCGCTCTCAAAGAAATGGAAGGAAAACTTAAGAGGAGAAATAAAAAAGGCCTTCAGAAATCAGCTTCGTCTTGTACTTAGGAAAGCGTGTGAATTAGAGATAGTGAAATTCAAACTTTGCCAAATAATAATAATAAAAACTAAAATAAGAACTAAAACAGGCGGCCCAGTAAAAGAGTGGTTAGCTCCTCAGCCTCATATTCTGGGGTTTTGGGTTCGAATCCACGTTGGTCCACCTGTGTGGAGCTTGCATGTTCTCCTTGGGCCTGTGTGGGTTTTCTCTGGATACTCCTGTTTCCTCCCACGATCCAAAAACATTCATGGTATCCTGATTGGACACTCTAAATTGCCCTTAGGTGTGAGTGTGACTGAATTAGATTAGATTACTTTGTTGTTGTTGTATTCAGGGTGTCCCAAAGTCAACTGGGTTAGGCTCCAGCACCCCCGGTGACTCTTGTGAGGATAAAGTGGTTCAGAAAATGATTTGAATAACTAAAAAGGACATGGAAGGGCATGGCTGTGTTTCAAACTAAAGACATTCAACCACTAGTGTGCAAGAAGTGTGTGTTGCAACTATAGTGCGAGTTCCCCATAGCGAACCGCCACCTCGAGTTGTCCTGAGCATCTGTCACGGTGCTATCAGGTCGCAGAGGCAATAATGCCACCACCGGGGCCACCTAGCGCTATGTGCACCTGAGTAGATTTGGGCGACACCCGCCAAGGGAGAGCGTGGAACTGTGACGGCTGTGTTGTCGGTTTGAATTCCCTCACTCATTACTCCACACAGCTCTGCACCACCACTGCTGCGACACTAAGGAAACCGATACTTATGCAAGAGAAAAAAAAGTCCCTTTCAAAGTTGGCTTGAGAAGTTTTAAAGTGCTTCTAATATTTGCATATTGTAAACAAGACTTGTTTCATAATAGGGTCTTTCCGGAAATTTTGGTTCCAAAGTTATTTTCTCTTCTACTTTTTCGCAACGTCTCATCTCATTTTCTGAACTGCTTTATCCTCATTAGGGTCATGGGGGGTGCTGGAGCCAATCCCAGCTGTCTGAGGTGGGGGACACCCTAAGCAACCATTCCCACTCATACCTAGGGACAATTTAGAGAGTCCAATCAGCCTACCATGCACGTATTTGGAATGTGGGAGGAAACCGGAGTACCCGGAGGAAACCCACGCAGGCCCAGGGAGAACATGCAAACTCCACACGGATGGACATGACCTGGATTTGAACCCAGAACCACAGAGCTGTGAGGCCGACATGCTTTCTGCTATGTATTTATCAATTTTAGGTTTGCATTTTGTCTGTTGATGTTATAGATGAGCAAAGAAACTATAAAGAAAGAAAAAAGCAGAAGCTGCTACTGACCAAGAGGAAAAAAAACACTTATATAAATGTCTAAAGGGAAAAAAATGCTGTCATAGAGTGAGGCATTTAATCAAGGCTATTTCATAGTAATAAGAAAAATCGAAAATAGAAAAAAAGGACATACATTTCGCTTCATCCTTTTAGAAAACTGTTGGTTGATGTCATGACCAGCATATCATTTGATTCCCTGCATTCTTCTTGGGGCTATCCCAGATTTATTGGATACCTAAAAATGTATATTTCCAAGCATTCTTTTATCTTTTTTTCAATTTTAGATTCTGTCTTTGGACAGATTTCAAAATTTCAAAAGCCTGACATTACACCAGCTGTGTTGAACGCATCACATAACAAGAACAAACAATCACAGCTTCAATCTGCTATACTTGTGAGTGTGCACATGTGCCATAGATAAATTTTTGTTTACCTGCATCTGGGTTTGTTATCAGCACACTGTTTATATAACCAGTCAAAGTTCACTCAAAGCCCACTGCGAAACATTTCCTTGTGTTTTCGTGTATAAGCAACATTGTATGTTTGGGTGTGGATGTGTGTGCATGTTCTGTATTAGTACATATAGGGGTGTGTGTACATGTGTGTACGTGTTTCGTAAAGGTGTATAGCCACTCCCTCAGGGAGCCAATAACAGAAACTGGTGGAGCAAAAAACAAAATAACAAATACAGACACATACAGATCTGGCAACCTCTCCACTTCGCCAACCTCCATCGTCGTTACCTCCACTACCTGAGCTGTCAGGTAGCGGCAGCAAAACAAAGTGAACCGTGGTCAAACACGAGGCATCTGTCTTCACCACTAATGAGGGAGTGTTGCCTTGTACCGACGAAGGCGTGCAAGTGTTTGCATGCACCTGCTAACCTGTCACTCACTATGCCTGTTCTCAAACCTTTTTCAGATCCAGGCTCTGTCCGAACTCAGGTGAGCCGCCTCTATGTTTACGCTGATCTCAGCGTTGTGTGTCTGCTGTCCTTCTCTTGTCCCAAACTATGTTGTTCTCCTGCAGCTGTTTTGCAAACAGACTCCAATTGCCTTTTCTTGGTGCACCCTACCTGTGCAGATTTATCCCAACATGGGTTTGCTGTGTCGTAAAAGTTTTTTTTTTGCTGCATTGCTGATGTGTGCAATGCTATCAAGTAACTCCTTTACAGAAAATTGCACTAGGATTTTTACAATGCACTTAAAGAGTGTAGCTATAGCCTCGACTTGTAGGGATTACACTCTGATCGGAAGTAATTCTGATCAGCAAAATCATGAAAGTTGTGAAGAGGTGACATTGAAACACATCCTGCTTTATAAACTTATGAAGCGTGTTTCTACTGAGTAGTAAAGTTTGCAGCCTGCCAAAAGTTGAGAATAGGTGGTGCAGTGCATATGCACTGTAGTTGTCACTCACCTGCTTGTGCGATGTTATATTTTCTACATAAAGTACAACACGATTTTGTGTCTTAGTAAATAATAATAGTTCAGGTGCAAGAAAACTGATTAAAACCAGTGTAACCAAAACATTTTATATAATTGCTGCATTAACTAAAAGTATGGTCAATTACATTTTGATGACCTACATAAATACAATGAATTGCATTGTATTTTCTTTAAAATTTAGAAACTGTTTACAAACCAGAAGCATAAAAGTGTAATTTCTCGATTATTTAACATGAAAGAGTGTGCTGAATATTAGACAGGTGATCAAATTCTATGCTAAATGACCGATTTTCAATTGTGTTCTTGATTTAGATGCATTCTTGTCATTTATGATAATTTTGCATTGGTGGGGGAAAAAAAGATCAGTAGTACTTGGCTATCACTGTCTCATAGTCAAAAACACAGATGGGGATTTACTATTCCAAACCGTACTCATCTAAACAGAAATGTACTTGGAGAAAACATTTGTTTGTTGAAAAGTTTTTTTTTTCTTCTACAAATTGATATTTATTTGACCATTCTGAGCAGTGCATAAGATGCCTCTGGCCAATGGTTTCCATCTAATCTTACAAAACTCTGGAAGTGAAAATAACCCCAAACAAATGTATCATATTCTGCTTTTATTTATATTTTTTTGCGTCTGCAAAAGGGAGAAGTGACGCAAATCTGACATGAATTGGCATTATATACGAGATTATTTTTACTGTCATGCCACAAGGTGTATGAAGTTAATATATCACAATTTTATAGACCTAAAATTTAAATTTTTAATCATTAATTTCCACGTCTTTGTCACTGTGTAAACTTCATTTTGTGATTTTTTTTTTTTTCAGATCAAAGATCGAGATCCAGGTGAGAGGATTTATAATTTTATTTTTTTTCCCCTGCAGTGTATACATTTTCTTCTCTTTCTTGACCTTGCTTCAGATAATGATACACATTCATATTGTCGCAGGTGTTAGCTATTAGCAATAGATTTACAAATTATTATTTCAACCAAAAAATTGGTATGCAAATTGCACTAGGATTAAGGGCATACTTTTCATTTGATGTAAGTGTATGCCTATAGTTTTATTGCACAATGTGGGGACATAATTCCTGCACTTGCCTGAACAGTTCCCCTTAACTTGTATACATACTTTTTCCTGCACTCATATTTTTTTCTAGTACGATAACCTTACTCATTAATAGGTTAACATTTGTGGTGAAGCAGATGAGAACCAAACAATTTAACCTAAATACATTTTAAAAGGACAAATAGATAGGTCAAAAGTTCATCATTCTTTCACAGGTTAAATGATGAAATTAGTGTGCATGTGGCATAATCTGCACACCTCTCTTAGACAATGATTTTCTTTCCCCTTTCTTCATCCATTTTGCTGCAGAAAATCATTTCTGACTGAAGACACACCAAAATCAATAGGCATTTGATTGCTTCAGCCAGCGGCGTTTTATAATACGTCAGCAATGTTCTCTTAGTCTATTTTCATAAAGGTGCTCTAAACACGTTGCTTGTCCTTTAGTAGATAGGAATGCAATTCATGCCCCAAAGGCGCAATTCTCCATGACCGCATGTCTTTAAAAGTGCTTCTCAGGCGGGCTCATGCATGTCAGGCCGCCGGCCTCGGTGTCACAGCGCTGGAACACAAGCAATGCAGATAGATTAGCTATGTTCAAATGGACAATATTTGCCTTGAGCCGTCTTCTTTTCATTATTCGATTTCTTCAACTTCTTTTCCTTTTATTGCATTTCTATACAAACCTGTCAGTATACATGACCGAGAAATCTGTACTCTATGGATCTCAGACCTAATAGGCCAAGCGTGCATTATGAATGACCAGTAATTGCAAAGAAGCCAACAGTTGTGTACACTCAAACACACACACGCATAAGTGTATGTGCAGCCCGGTGGAGTGAGTGGATAGCGTGTTGGCCTCACAGCTCTGGGGTCCTGGGTTAAAATCCAAGTCATATCCGTCTATGTGAAGTTTGCATGTTCTGTGTGGGTTTTCTCTGGGTGGGTATATATATATATATATATATATATATATATATATATATATATATATATATATATATATATATATAATGAAAATATTATAATATAATATAAAAGAATATATATAGCAAACACCACTAATCTTATCTTGTTCATCTTTAAGTACTTGATTACCACCTATTTAGTGGGAGCATGATGCATATCTTTCTGTGTAATGATAACGAATAATGGGTTCAGATCATTTGCATGGCCAGTACACAGTGGACAAGGGCTATATTTATGTGTGCAGACATGCAACCTATACTCCCTTTGATTATCACCTAGAAAGAACCATGAATAGCTTAGTGGAGCAAAGCCTTAGAATGACAAGCATGCCCATTTAGACGCGAGGTCATAGGCACACGGACTCACATACTGATGATTCAAATCATTCACATTCGAAGGAACACATTAAAGAGCTAGTTTAAAAAAGTAGGAGAGCGCTGAGAATAACAATAGCAAAAATGGAATGTTGTTTTGATGACTCTTGCAAGTAGTCACATTGTCCTTTTTGCAGGTCTGCCCAAAATGATGGTGATCAGGAACTACTTTGGTGTACCCAGCCCGACTTCTGGTCCAGCACTCAGCATCCAGACGGGTGACATCATCGAATTAATCTGTGCCGACCTTCACAGCCCCTGGTGGCAGGTCAGAGTTTACACCACCTCTTAATCCACACATTTTAAAGTCATCACAACTGTGGACACTTTATAGCATAATATAACAGTGTCAGAGTAACACGTTAGTACAAGCTTCATATATATTCTGGGCCAGTTATTGTAAGTGTAGTTTTTGTTAAAATAGGACAGTAAAAGAAAAAATATTTTGTAAAATGATATATTATTATTTTCATGTCATGTTTTCTGAGCAATTTAATCCCATTTCATGCATGATTAGTTAATTTCATAATTTCAATAATTTCTTACTATTGCTTCCTGATATTTCTGATTATAGTATGATAATGTGGTCAATATTGCACGACAGTTCTTATGACACCTGTACTAAAACATTCATTCATTTTCTGAACAGCTTATCCTCTCGAGGGTCACGGGGGGTGCTGGTTCTATACCAGCTAACTATGATTACCAGGCAGGTAGCACCCTGAATCGGTGGACAGCTCCATAATAAAAGACCACTGTCTGCAGTTATATGCTCTGTGAAATGAAAAAAGTATAATAGAATAGACACACAATATAAAGTCTTCATCCAATCTTCAGCACTTTTAAAATGTATTAACTTGCACAGAAATAATTTAGTCATCAAACATGCAACCACAATTCATTCATTCATTCATCTTCCATATCGCACATTCTCACAAGCCTATCCCAGCCAAATTCAGGCGAAAGGCAGAATACACCTTTGACTGTTTAAGTACACCATCAGGTGGATTGCTACCAGAATTCAGCTGGATAACAGAACAACACAATACAGATGAATACAACAATGAAGTAACCTTGTGCAAATGGTTAACTGGAGGCAACTGAATCTGCACAGTCGACAAACATCCAATATCCATCACTTTTGTAGCCAGACAACCGTAATCATTTTCGTCATGGCCTCTGTGTGATAAATAGAATTGATCAGTGTAATTGGATTTAACTCACTGGCTGGCTTCTGTTTGCTCACTCAATTTCCCAACTATAATCATTATTACCTTCTTTGCAAGGATGTCACACAGATCCTTGGTGGCTACAAGGACTCATACATGAAAGGGCGGTGACCTCCATAGCTTGTCACAATCGCTAAAAGATAATCGTGTTTCAATAAGATCACAAAAATGAGCAGCACCTCTTTTTAAAATATCATCGACATTTTCCCCAACCTTAAACACATTAAAAAAATGCCGCTAAATTCATATCTGATCGTGTCTATCAATTTTCTGCATTATTTAATTACGTATTGCACAATAAATACATTACCTAACACCAAATTTTGTGGGTAATTCTATTATAAGTAAAAGTACATCTAACACAATTATAAACCTACTACACGTTCCTGATGAAGCATTTTCGCACAACACAATGACACACAATTAAGCTTCAGTGTCTGAACTGAGGAAGATAACTCCAGCATGGTTACTAGCAAAACCCTCTATCACTCTTTATACGGACTCCCTAGTGTTTATAAATCAAGACATTAGGATCATCCTCAACAGGGAAATAAAGGCTTCTCTTCCTGCCAGCCATTATTGGAACAATAGAATAACAAGGCCCGTATACTGTTTATGTACTGCTCTGTGTCCTGGACTAATTGTTCTTGAATTATAGAGACTGAGTCGCCCTGATGTACAGTACATAACACAATTATCTTCTCTATGCTTTCAGGGCAAAATCCTGTCAACAAAAGAAGTTGGCTTCTTTCCAAGCGACGCTGTGAAACCATGCCCATGTGTAAGCAACCTTTCTTTCTTGTTCTTCCACATACTTCTTTTTGTGTTTGATTTTACCTCCTTACTACTTTGAAGTTGTACATGACAGCAACTTTTACCCTCTTTAAAAAGGAGCATTTTTAGCTAAAATAATCCAACTATCGCTTGGCTATGCTGCAGAAAATATATAGCATTCATACTAGCCTCTGCAGAAGAGATTGATGCTTTTAGTATATCTACTGCTGCATTATCGCATGTATTGCATTGTGTTGTAAAGATAACAGCGACTCGGAGCATTGTCTTTATTGGGGACATAAAAGCACCTGGTTGAAAACATTAGCTTTTACGCACTTTTGCACTTTGGATTTGGCGCCAAACTAAATTAACACACTTAGTCTAGGTCATGTTAGGTTGTTGTTTACTTGCTGACAAAGTCAAAAACTGCTGTCCACTTTTTTCTCTATTTTGGTTTGCTGTAGGTCCCAAAGCCAATTGATTACTCCTCTCAACCATGGTAAGTTTACAAATGAGCTTTTACCGCCTAATTACATTGTCAATAGGAAGGTAGAAGCATTTCCTAAATCACTTCTTTATTGGTTAGAACTAAACACAGCAAACGGACAGATGTTAACAACACTGAATCGAGTTTCCTCCTTTGGTGGCGCCGATTTAAGAGCAAGTCACATGATGTTGTTTTTATAGTAGAAAATAGACAGTAGAAATGGAATGGAAAACAAGGGAAAATACATTTGAAAACAGTCTTTTCAGCTTTTCTTGCATCACTGTGGTAAATGTGGCAAATTAGGTAAAACGTAGTGTTTATTTCTCAGCCACATCCAATATTTGAATGGTATTTTTTTTATTTTTTTTTAATTGTCCAATTTACTGGTCACGCAAATGCAATCAGGCATTTTTTTGTGGTTAAATGCAACCATTTAGAGGCATCCAGGGTTTTTATTTTTGTTATAAATTATCTATACTTTGCATGTTCAAGGTTTGCGGGACCAATGGAGCGACTCCAAGCAGAAGCAGAACTCATTAACCGTATCAACAGCACCTACCTAGTCCGCCATCGCAGCAGAGAGTACACAGAATACGCCATCAGCATTAAGTAAGTCCCCATTGTTCAGTAATGATGAGTCAACATTTGCCGCTTACACATTGTTTTTAAAAAAGAAAGTAGTGATTATCTTTTTTGATGACATCGCTGACACAAGCGGTAATACAAGGCGATAATGTTTGTTCTCTGTGCTACAAAGCTCAGGAATAAACTTTTTTTTCTATTCCTAGATCACTTAATATATGTATTTTTATGCTTGTGAGTTAGAGACTCTATTTGTAAGCTGTTGGACGAGTAGTTAGCATGTCAGCCTCACAGTTCTGGGCTTGAGGGTCCGATTCCAGGTCGGTATTCACTGTGCGGAGTTTGCATGTTCTCCCCGGGCTAGGTTTTTTTTATTGGGTGTGTGGGTTTTCTCCTGGTACTCCACTTTCATCCCACACCTCAAAAACATGCCGGGTACGCTGGTTGAACACTGTAATTTCCCCTTCAGTGTGAATGGTTGTCTCTGTGCGTACCCTGCGATTGGCTGGCCATCAGGGTGTCCCTATTGTTAGCTGGGATAGGCTCCAGCACCCCACGTGACCCTTGTTTGAATAAGCAGTTTGGAAAATGATTGTTAGTTGTAAGCCACAAACCACATATTGTTTTAACCCTTTCACTATCACCATTGTTCTCGTTAATAATAAAATCATATGTTGTTGTAAAATTGTTTTATTCTGAAACCAGTTGTAGGCGTTCACCAGGTGAGGGAGGGAAATCAAGTTAAGCATCATTTTAGTAATGGTTCAAGAGATATCATTGGAAATAGTGCAAAACGAAAAGAATGTAGCCAGACTGGACTTGTTCTAATTCCTAGAAAGGCCCTTTGATCTTAATACTAAAATATGTGTTCGTGATAATGTTTGAAAAGCTTCAACGTATGCGCATTCTCAGTTTTTGTGTGTGTATTTGCCCAAGTTGCCAAGTAGGGGGAGTGTTGGATAAGAAAACAATTACTTCACATTGTTGCCTTATATTAAAGGACAACAGTGAATAATGTCGAATAGCCAAAGACGTTGAATGACAAACGTATGGGTGGGTGGGGGGAGCTGTTAGAGGCAGACAGCCCCTTCAGATCACCCATCATTCACACGTCACCCACCATCGAGACCCTATGCATTCCATTATGGTTTCACCATGGGGCCAGGGGCCAGCCACCGATCGATGGCGGTGATCAGAGAGGGAAATTACACTCATAACTTATTCAATGGCCCACAGGTACAACAACGACGTGAAGCACATAAAGATCCTGACGAAAGAAGGCTGCTTCCACATCGCAGAGAACAAGAAGTTCAGGAGTCTGTTTGTAAGTGTGTTAAGTCCCTCGCATTTTTCTATTTTTTTTTTTCAATTGCTCCACTGCAATTCATGAATAAATCATCACCTTCGTTAATGAAGTGTCAAAAGCCGGAATTTGATTTTGGCAGAGTGCATAAAAATAACTTCAGATTACAGCAACACATATTGGAAAGACTCATCATTTATACTGTATGTAGTGTCCATTAATATTATTTTTCAGGCTCATATTTGTGATGCACTGAGCAATTAAAACAAGCAATCAAATATTTTGTCATTGACTTGATAAATTGATTACACTCGGCATTCGTAGTACTTTTACACTATAATGTAATTCACCTACTGGTTACACACCATGAGGAGTAATGTGCTCTCCAATATCTTGCAAAAGGGTAGTTAGATGAGGTCAGAAGGCAGGGAATCGAACGCTTAACCTCTTGGGTAAAGCATACCACTGATCCATGCCACCCTGTTTCTGTTCTTTCAGGAGCTAATTGAGTACTACAAACTTCACTCTCTTAGAGAAGGCTTTCGGAGTCTGGATACCACTCTGCAATATCCATACCGAGAACTGGAGAATTCTGGAATGCATAAACTCAGTCGAACTGGTGGCAACAGTAAGTACGCCTGGGGGGGTTTTGAAAGAAAACCAAAATCCTTGTCACTTTTATTCATTTGAACTTTTCAAATGACTTTCAATAAATGTCACAACTTGAAAGCTATTCAGAAAAGGTTGAGGAACATGTTTTCCGCCATGTCCAGTTGTGTACCTGAAGCTAAAACAAACTCTGATATGTACAAATGTATTGAAACGGACCACTTAATCAAGTTATAAATTATTCTACATATTATAATGCTCATAAGGTCTACACCACTATGAGGTATAATCAAAATAACGATATCGTCAGCTCTCAATTAAACTGTTTAAATCTAATTCATTGGCTACCGTCTAACCAAAATTCAAATAAACACAATTATTTATTTATTTTACTCTATATGGGTATTCTGCATGCAAGGGGTTCCATAGACTTTTGTCTATCTAGTTTCAAATCCAAAAGGCCTTATTTTGACACATCTCACAGCTTTTATGTTCGTCTGTTATCCATCACAACAGTAACAGTAGGATGTCGAATTTCTGACCACAAGTAGCCCCACAGAGCAATGTTTTGATGAACGAGCAGTTCTGTGATCTGACACTTTTTCACCGCCAACCCCTCAAACCATTTTCCATTTGCTCTTAACAGTTTATGCTCCAACCCTGCATCTTGCTACTGTTGTTACTGGCTCGGCTGATTTCTCTGTCCATCGCTCTCACTGCTTTCTGTGCTTTCTTCATTCTTTTTACACTGCTTTAATCCACCTGGGACCATCTTCAGAGTCTTACAGTAAAATAGCTTCACAGCTATTTGCTGTTTGGAACAGTTTTGTCTCAACTGACTTTAGTTATTTTATTGTTGTTTCTTTTTCCTTCTGTGCTGTGCGTCTCATTAGATTTGACAACAGTATCTGCAGTTTCCAGACCATCAAATACTACAAATAAGTTACCTAGGGAGTTAAATTATCTGGTTAAACCTTCAATGAACTAACCAAAGTGTTGGCAAATACACTGTCTGGGCTTTGGAGCCTTAAGTGTATTTTGTTTATTCAAAAGAAACCACTAAATGAATCAAAGAACGTTTTTTTAAATCCCAATTATTTGAAAACGCATACATCGAAAGCAAAATGTTGATGTAATTTCAGCGTACCAAATAATGGATCAGTTATATAACAAAAAATAGCACGTATAATTCACTATCATATGTTCACAACCAGGGAATTAGTGGATTTTTTGAATTTTATGTCATAGTTCTTGAATTGTTCCTTTTTTTCTGAGAAAGACCTTATTTAGCAATAATGCAAAGGACATAGGTACCATTTATAAATCTTAAATATGTATTTTTCGCGGACAAAGGTAAGTGCATACAGCACAGGCAACTAAGGCACCAATAAGTATGTGACAAATGTATTAGCCCTGAATTAAAAAAAGATCTTCAAGGATCAATAGATACTAAACAATCTGTTCTCGAATGAAGTAGCACTTCAAAACAAAAAGAACATCAACTACTTGAGAGCGCCTTGACAGGAGATCAATCTGTAAAATTAAAGAAATACTACATAAAAGATAGTGTAGAGTTCTAAATCATTGGAATATTTCCATGGCACCTCTTCAGACTAAAGTAATTGTGAAACTTAGATATAAAAACATAATTTTTGGCTCCTGTTAAGACCTCAACAATAGCAGAACTGTTTTTCAAACCTAGGTCTTGTTTGAAATGAAACCAAAACAAGCGACTTTATGTTAGAGAATTTTGCTGGAGTTTCAGCAAGCATTTATTTTTTTTCTCCCGTGTATTTTCTCTGTTGTTTTTATTCACTTCTTCACTATCCTCAACATAAAACAACTCTGCCCGTTGTTGTTGTTTTGGAGCATCACAACTGCATTTGGATTGCAACACACTAAGATGGCTGTATGTGTGCTAAACATTTATTCTTTTTTACTTTGTCAGTCATTATCCATACTCACCATTGAGATTTCAGTCATTCTAATTAGCAGCTGAATGAAGTACAACTTAGTGTGCAGTAAGTTTCTTGTCTTTAGCGATTTGAATGAGAGCAGGTGTTGTTGACATAACTTAAACAGAGATTTTAATGAGATCTTTTTGCAGCAGCAAGTAACCAGACTGAAACCCCAAAATGTATGACACAACAATGTTTCAAACAGTACCTAGATTTTTCCACCATTGAGCAAAAACTGAAAAATCAATTTGTTGATGCCAACATTTGTGGAAATAGGAGAGTTCTACACTTTCCTCCTTACACGTTGATACCTGTGGGAATTGAAATAGATGATCAGAGACAACATGCTGATGGTCACATGGCTATACAAATGTTAACAGATTGGTTTGCATAGCAGTGCAGCACACATTCAGATTTTAGTCTTATTGTAAAGTGTGTGGACACTTTCTTCAAGCCGAGCATGAATTCTAATTGATGCTTTTTTGGAGAACAAATAAATGCTCCCATGCAAAATTATCACCTTCAACTTTGGATTGCTGATTCGATTCATTCTCCAAGCTGTGTGCTTGCTTTCTGTTGACAAGTGCTCTTATAGTAAAGCCAGCATTTTAATGTGTTTATATAAAAGAAGCATAAACTAAAACCACTATGTCATAACTATTGGATTCTGGGGTGCTCTTGCCTTGTTTCAAGTGGATGGACATGCTTCCTATTGTTGCTTTATAGCTGGTATCCGTTAGAGGCCGCAGAGCTGTCTCTCCGTGGGCTGATTAGTACTCGTTTCAAAAAGCAGCAGTGTTTGCCACCTCATCTCCCTTTACAGCATACCAATAATGCGAGTCGGTTAATTTGCCAGCAAGTATTGTGGAGAACAGCATGTTTCTCAAAGTGCAGTCATTTATCGGCCATTAGTGAGGACAAATGTTGACTTTGTGATGATGAAAAAACAATTGACTTGTAGTTGTCATGCAAGTTTTGGCCCAGTTTATATTAAGTATTCGCTTGTTAGGCATACGATTGGGTACCCTCTTACCAACTAATGAGATCTGATTTAAGAGCTGAATCATAAGATATTCAGATGAAAAAGCAAGCCTGAAGTGCCTAAATGAGGGAAAATGTTAGAAAAATCAAATTGCATATTTATACTGTTGCAGAATGCTTTTTTCACTAAAAGTTCCTTAAAAATAAATAGCAAAGTTGGCCGTTAAACAATCATAGACTATAGTAATATTTGAGATGCAGTAAAAGTACAGTGGTACCTCGAGATATGATCTTAATTCGTTCCGGGACTGAGCTCGTATGTCGATCTACTCGTAACTCAAATTAACATTTCCCATAGCGATTAACTAAAAACTAATTAATTTGTTCCAACCCTCTGAAGAAAACAACAAAAACAGGATATTGGATTGGAAATAACATTTTTATTTGTTCTAATTTGCCATCTATTAACAAAGTAACAAAGAACTAGTGGTTTAATAGTACTAAAATGTGTTTAATAGTATACTAAAATTAGACGGAATTCGCGTAGAGGAGAGAGAGGGACAGAGAGAGGGGGAACTTTTTGCATGGCAGTGCACTCATGACATAACATAAACACATTTAAATGAACTTGGATTACGATGCAGACACTCAATAATAAATTTAATCTCAAATCTGGTATCTCATTGCTCGTATTTCGGGGCACTTGTATGTCGAGGTAACGCTGTATATATATTTATAATACTATATCTGCCCTAATGCAGTTTGGGTTGAGCAGTTTTATTTAATGTTGTGGCAAAGTCATCTTTTTTATGCTTCATCCCATTTTCATGTCTGGTCCTTTTCCTATGGTAGCTTTCTTATTTCTCCCACACATATATGATGATAATAACCACCAAATCTTTTAAGTAGGTTTCCCCTGCAAGGCACATACAGCGCAGCACCTCTTTAATTGGATCAATGTTTGTAGCTTATTTTTTTGAATAGTGGAAAAGCAAAATAAAAATGCAGTAGCCCTTTGGGTTGCCAGTTTTTTTTTCCTGATTGAAAAATATCGATAGCTTTTGTAAATAATTGCTAAATTCATTATATTTAAGTAATAAGGATGTTAAATTAAACTGTTACATTGATTTTTCAGGGGATTTCTTTAGAAAAGTGTGCAATAGTTCTACTTTTATTAGAAATGAAGTAGAGATGAATGATGATCAATGTTCTCTAACTCTTCTTTTAAGGATCAGTACAGATTAAAACAGGAGGTGTCTCTGCAATTCAGGAGTGCTTTTTTTCCATTAAATCACCTATTTGGGAATGGTTGACCTTTAAATGATTGGGGACAATCTTTGTAGTTTTATTACCGCTGAACACTAAATGGTTCTTCCTGGAGGTGTTATGAAAATTAGATGAATGTCGAAAGAGCCGTAAACTTCACATCTGTGACTTGTAGAACATTTCTTACCCAAGGCTGTGTTGTTTTGTCACCTCTGAAAATGTTTTTCTTTGCTTCTCTTTCTTACCCCTCTCCAATCCCCTTACCTCTGCCCCTCTGCCCTCTCCCCCTGCACCCCCACACTTCCTGCTTGGCTCACACCACCGTAGCCCCATTGCTCTGCGGCATCTCTTTTGTAACCCCTGCCGGCTACAGCTTTGTACCTCCTTCCTCTGCCCCCTTCTGGTCAGGTACAGGTATCACTTCTCTTTCTGTGTCCTAACACCAATGTCACCTTGTTATTAATTACTAAACCAGAACCTGGACAATATGTTTTAGACTTCCATAGAAAGCAACATATGTCTATCACTATCAATGAGTTTTAACACTTATGTTGAGACCAAAGTTATTACCGCAAAAGTACACCAGCCAATTGGATTCCCCGGACCATATTGCTGGGACATGTGCACTTTTTATAAATCAGCCCTGAGCAGATCTAAATGGCAGTGCTGTAAGATTTTTTTTTATTATTTTTGGGTAACTACACAATATGTGGGTGACTTTGTCCTGTGTGTGCACCTGTCAGACATAAAGGTGCAAGCGTCCAAACTCTCAGAACACCTCAGATATTCTATCCCAACGGCCATAGTTGTAAAGGTCTGACATTCCATTTCCACATGTCAGCCTCACTCGGCTCCAGCCAACTTTCACTCTCCACAGGCGAGAGGAAGTCGGGCTGGTGAAAAGGAATAGAAATAGTGGAGTGTGGAGGAAGGGAAAATAAGTGTTATAATTTTCATGGAATGAGGAAAAGTCTAAATGTAGAAAATCTAAATTTAAAGAAACAAATAGGAACAAACACTACGCACTGTAAGCGTGAACATAACTGGGATTGTAGAACATGGCAGAACATAACATATCTACAAGAATGAACTGAAAAAAAGCACTAAATAGAATTGAATGGACAGTGAAGAACGCCTGATTGCAAGAATCTGATTGGGTAACAGCACTAGTGCTGACAAGCGAATGAAATGTAATCAATGAAAAAAGACTTCAATTAGAAACACAGTTAAACATATTAAAACATAGCAAAGACAAAAACAAATGTTGTAATGGATCGGACATCTAGTTTATACCCAAGCTGTAAAAATGGGCAGAAGGAAGTAATTAATACAAAAAGTAGGTAAATGTGCACATTGTTTTGAGTCCATTCTGTTTTCTTTTTTCTTTTCTACATCTCATTTCATATCATTGCAAATTGGGAAATATGCAACTGTTGTGCTAATGAACATACACCAGATGTCATTGTGTGTGTGTGTTTTTTTTTTAAATTATTAATATTATTATCATGCTCATAATGTTCCAACCTATCTCTCCGTGTTTCTCTACAGTGTTTACTCCAAAAGTGATTGGCGTGGCCATTGCACGGTACGATTTCAGTTCACGGGATACACGCGAGTTATCACTACAGGAGGGTGACGTGGTCAAGATTTACACTAAGTCCGGAGCCAACGGGTGGTGGCGGGGCGAGGTCAATGGGAGGGTAAGTGGCAGAGCTCATCTTTGAAAAAAAAATCAATCAGGGAAATGTTGTGTGGTGGAGGAAGAAAAAAATCATTTAAATTGTATTTTTTTTATTATTGTAGTTGAAAACAAAATTCACAAATAGCAACTAAAATTTGAATATATATTGCTAGAAATATATTTAAGACAATCAGATACAGAGGCATATTTGCTGAATATTTTCACTTTATTTTGCAATTTTGTATAATGTTATGTCTTTATATTTTCTAAATTCTTTTTATCATTGATGCAAACATCATTTTACTACAATTTGTGATCTGCTAAATGTTTCAACCTCAAAAGCAGTGCATTTAGCACTTATAGCGATTCAATGGCGACTTAATAATATCACCAGCACTATCACAAAGCAATTATAGAAACAATCAATAACATTCACAAATTCAATGTTTGAGCATGCAACTCATGCATGTACATCATCATGAGCCGTTTTGAAATCAATACATATACCGAAACATTGTCTGAAACAAAATACTTCATCCACACCACAATTTAAAACATATCCGTGTGAAGAATGCTTAGTCACATTTGTAGTGTAGTTAAAGTAGCAGATGAAGATTTTAAACTACAACTCAAGAAAAACTCAGAAAATACAACTTTAAGGAATAGTCCATGCAATTTCAGTCAACAAATAAAAGTCAGGTTTGTTAATAATATATGGCACTGTTTTTGATTTAACATCTTTTTTTCCACCAGATTGGCTGGT